>NW_015386129.1:212195-220322 GCF_001527695.2 Protobothrops mucrosquamatus
AAAAAGATGTTTCTCATACATTTTTGGAGTGGGCGAACAAGATACACAACCAAAATCCGGTAACAACTATCTGCCTTAGCTAAGCTGCTGTTTCATCTTCCCACAAAGTGGTTTTAGGAACAGGCATTACAAAATTTTGCATTAAACAAATAAGACCATTTGCACTAAACAAATTAAAGAAATGAGAGCTAGCTTTGTCTAGTGGTTAAGGCAGTGTTTCTCAACCTTGACAATTTTAAGGCATATGGACTTCAACTCCCAGAATTCCACAGCCAGATGGCTGTGGAATTCTGGGAGTTGAAGTCCACATGCCTTAAAATTGTCAAGGTTGAGAAACACTGGGTTAAGGCATCAGGCTAAAAAGTGGGAGACTATGAGTTATAGTCCCACCTTAGCTATGAAAGCCAGCTGGATGACTTTGGGCCAATCACCAGAAGAGGGTAAGTTCTAGTCCCGCCTTAATCATGAAAGCCAGCTGGGTGACTTTGAGCCAATCACCAGGAGACTGTGAGTTCTAGTCTCGCCTCAGGCGTGAAAGTCATATGGATGACTTTGGGCCAATCACCAGAAGAGGGTAAGTTCTAGTCCCGCCTTAGGCATATGGATGACTTTGGGCCAATCATGGTGAGATGTTGAGTTCTAGTCCCAAGTTAGCCATGAAAGTCAGCTGGGTTGCCTTGGGCCAGCCCACCTCACAGGATTGTGGTTATGGTTAAAATACAAGAGGGAAGATGTGTTCAATATATTCACTACACTGAGTTATTTGTAAAAACAATAAAGACGGGATACAAATAAATAAATAGAGGGGGAACAGGCAGTTTTATTATCTTTATATCTTTCTTTGATGCTTTCCTCTTAACAAATTTATATGCTTACTCTTTGGATGCTCAACAAAGTCCTAAATCCCTCTTGTTGCCTGCCGCTTCTTCTGCCTCATCTGGCTTTAATTTGGCTTTTGTCTTTTTAAAGCTGCCATGATGCAAAGCAATATAACAGCTTCCAACAACATATTTATTTCTAGGAATATAACTTACTTTTTCATTAAAGGTTCTGAACAGAAACATAATACAAGGGAATGGCAGAAGCTTGGGAGAGGTTGGAATGGGAATGGAATGGAATGGAACGGAACAGAACAGAACAGAAGTAGAGGAATAGAATAGAGTAGAATAGAATAGAATAGAATAGGTTGGTCCTTTCCAACTTTTTATTATTATTATTGTTGTTGTTGTTGTTGTTGTTTTTGTTGTTGTTGTTGTTATTACTACTATTACTACCTCCAAGGTATCTTCCAACTCTGTTATTCTGTACTCAGTATTCTGTATTCCAGTACTGTATTTAAAATGTCAGACTGACAACAACTCTCAAATTTTAAACTCAGCAGCACTTTTTTGTGCGGCTGCTGATAAAAAGAGGATCGCCAACACGATCGCCAATGTCCGATAATGGATATGGCACAAGAAGAAGAAGAAGATATGAAAAAGTGCAAGTGCATTTCTTTTTTAATGGAGGGAAGAGAGATTAAAAATTAATGATGAATGTAAACAACACTGCAGAACTGCCACTTTAGCTGCCTTTTAGCGCTAAAAGCAGATGTTCTTCTGCTCTAGCAAAACTGTTAATATCCACCACTAAGATTCATTAGCGCATGCATATAAAATCATCCAGCTACTACCTGGATGACGATTGATATAGAAGAATGCTACAGTTGTCCTTGGTTGTCTGAAATAAGTTTTTATTTCTTTGGTGTTTTACGACCTTTGAGTGTTGTTGCGAGCCACCCAGAGTTGTGTTGTGTAAGAAGAGCATCCGTATAACTATTTTACATAAATATTGGCTGGCAAGTGGAAATGGAAGGAAGCCTTCTCACTCTCTGAGTTAAGTTCATCCTCCATGATGATTTCGGGTGATCGCCACTTGCGTCAAATATTGGTTTTTCTAGTTTTAATCAGGATGTTAAATATATATCTGAAATTGTATTTAGAAGTAAAAAAAAAACACTGAAAGAAAACCATAACTATATATATATAAAAGATATTGATAATACAAAGAACTATACCAGGGATAGGCAACCTTGGCTTTTTTATGACTAGTGGACTTCAACTCCCAGAATTCCTGAGCCAGCCATGCTGAGGGGAAAGGGAAAGGTTTCCAAGCTGAGCTATGCTGGCTCAGGAATTCTGGGAGTTGAAGTCCACGAGTCATAAAAGAGCCAAAGTTGCCTATCCCTGAAGTATACAGAGGTAATCCATGACTTATGACCACAATTGAGACCAAAATTTCTGTTGCTAAGACAGATGAACTTTGCCCCATTTTATCCCCTTTCTTACTACAGTTGTTGAGTGAATCACTGCAGTTACTAAGTTAGTAACATAGTTGTTAAGTGAACCTGGCTTCTACTTGCTTAGTAGAGACAGATACAGCAAGAGAGACACTTAAAAGGTCATGAACATTTCAATAATTTCTAGGAATATAAACAAAAGGATGTAAATTGAAAAAAATTACATTTAAAAAAAATGTTTAAAGTTACTTTCTTTAGTCCGGTTCATCTCTTGTGAAAATATTGTAATAATAACCCGTATTTTCATTATATTTTGAAATTCTCCCTAATCCTCATCGTTCAAAACAACTTATTTCAAGTTTATTTATTATTTATTAACATATTAGTAAATAATAATATAGAGAAATAAAGCTTACCTTGCCCGGAATTATATATTGCTTTTACAGATTTTTTCACTTTTTGTAGTGCAGTTCTGTCCTGATCTAAAGCCTAGAAGAAAAAAGGAAATGGAGTGAAAGAAAGTCAAATCAGGGAAAAAGAACTTCTGTTTTAAACTGTGTATTTCATTGCAAAAACAAGCCGTGCAGAATAGTTTTGCCAGCTGTAAAACATTGTTTAAGCGCCATTATCGGTCTCTGAGAGACGTTCATGAACCAGTTCCTTCAATCCAACTACAAATGTTAGCCTGTAGAAAAAGCTAAGAGTGAAGCTCAAAGTGACAACAGTGATTGATGATGGGACGTAGGACCACTCCTCAAAGTTCTGGCTGTGGCAGTAACCCCTGTGGTCACATGAACCAAATTTGGGCACTTGGCACCTGGCTCGCACTTATGACTGTTTGCAGAACCCTGTGCTCACGTGGTCGCCATTTGTAACCTTCCTGCGCGCTTCCAACAAGCAAAATCAATGGGGAAGCCAGCGGGAAAGGTTTCAAGTCACTCCAGTGAATTCTCACACATACCCCGGGGTCTATCTTCACTTGCACCACACCCTGTTTTCCCTCTTTGATCACAGTCCCTGTCCCCTCCTTCCCCCTTCATTCACAGGTAGCATGCTCTCCTTCTTCCCTTCGTTCTCACTCACTGCACCCTCCTTCTCCCTTCGCTTGCACATATTGCACCCTCCTTCCCCTTGTCAAGACTGCTAACATCGGATGTTCTTGCTTGCCATATATGAAGAAGCAAAACATGTTTTATTTAACCTGCATATCACTTCTAGAGTTAAAGTCAGACAATGTTAGAATATCAGGTGGGAAAGTATGTACTCGGAGATAACAATATTTCAGCACAGTATTGCCAAGGTCAGCTGTAACCAGAGGAGTTACGGGAGGGAAAGTTCACACTTCAAACTAATTGGAGAACGTGATTGATGACTGTGAAATGAAGGAGTGAGTTATGCTTTGTTAGGGTGATTGGGGGTGGGAGGATTCAGTTTTTGGCTTCATTATGTACGAGCCGAAGCTATGTAGCAATAAAAGGATTCTTTAAGGTAAACAAAGCCTCGAAGTTCTTTGAAAAGCTGCTTCTTTCTGAACCATGACACCCCTCTTTGCTTGTGAACCCTGTGCCCTCCTTCTCAGAATAACAAGAGTTGGAGGGGATCTTGGAAGACTTCTAGTGCCAGAATGGGACAACTCACCATGGCTAACTCACTGCGGACAAATCGCTGCAGGAAAACTGAGCCGCAGGCCAATTCAAAAATTTTATTTCATTGTTTAAAATAATTTTAAAACATTATTCTAATTTTTGACAATCCCATTTCATTTTGTCTCTCCTTTTGCATCCTTTCTTTAATGATTCTACTTTACCATTTCTTCGATATTAAGTAACTTTTGTCCCATGGCAAGATGTCCTGCGGCGAGTTGGCTGTGATGAATTGTCCCATGGTGAGTTGGCCATAAGTTGGCTGTAGACCAGTGGTGACGAACCTATGGCACACGTGCCAGAGGTGGCACTCAGAGCCCTCTCTGTGGGCACGCGCGTCCTCGCCCTAGCCCCGCCTCCCCCCACGGCCCCCTCACCAGCAGGCTCCCCGGAGGAGAGTCACCCCCGGGCGCAGCCTGTGCAGAGCAGCACAGTCAAGGACATGGCAGCCAGGCAGCAGGGACAAGACTCCACCCTTGCATCCTGTTGCGCGCAGATGATGCTGCGGGGCGTAGGTGCAGGGCGTGGCCGCCATGGCACTGCAGGGCCACCTGGGTGATCTGCTGCAGCAGGCTGAGCGGGCAGAGCAGGCAGGTGGCAGAGCAGGTTTTGGGCACTTGGTCTTTAAAAGGTTCGCCATCACTGTCCTAGACCCTCTAATGCAGGGGTCTACTTCCCCTCTCCCCCCTGCCATGCTGCAAAGGTTGGGGACCACTGCTCTAGTGCAACCCCCTACTCAAGCAGGAAACTGTATACGCATATTCTGGAGAGACAGAAATTTCCTGAGGATGGGCTCCAGCACAAGTCTGAAAGTTCAGAAGACTAAATCTCTGGTTCCAGTGATTGACCCAGATTGGATCCTGCAACATTATTCTGGGACACATACATTTGCCTTCATTCCTGAAACCTTATACCATTTTCAGACAACTGGGTATCCAATCTCTTCTGAAAAACCTCCTGTGATGGGAGTTAGTTAGTTAGACATACAATATTGTAATAAGAGCTGATAAGGTATGGTGGGAGAAAGACCTGGGCCTAAAGCGNCCGGGTGCAAAAGGCACCGCTCCTATAAAAACAGCTACCCCACTGATGGCTAGTCACCCTGACGAAGCCGGCAGGAGGCCGGCGAAAGCTAGGTGTTTTAATGTTTTAATAGCAATAAATTTTTGTAACTTTTTAATCTCCTGGTGGTCTCACTGCTTGTGACCCTTCGAACATATATATATATATATATATATATATAAAAGATATTGATAATACAAAGAACTATACCAGGGATAGGCAACCTTGGCTTTTTTATGACTCGTGGACTTCAACTCCCAGAATTCCTGAGCCAGCCATGCTGAGGGGAAAGGGAGAGGCTTCCAAGCTGAGCCATGCTGGATCAGGAATTCTGGGAGTTGAAGTCCACGAGTCATAAAAGAGCCAAGGTTGCCTATCCCTGAACTATACAGAGGTAATCCGTGACTTATGACCACAATTGAGCCCAAAATTTCTGTTGCTAAGACAGATGAACTTTGCCCCATTTTATCCCCTTTCTTACTACAGTTGTTGAGTGAATCACTGCAGTTACTAAGTTAGTAACATGGTTAAGTGAACCTGGCTTCTACTTGCTTAGTAGAGACAGATACAGCAAGAGAGACACTTAAAAGGTCATGAACATTTCAATAATTTCTAGGAATATAAACAAAAGGATGTAAATTGAAAAAAATTACATTTAAAAAAAATGTTTAAAATTACTTTCTTTAGTCCGGTTCATCTCTTGTGAAAATATTGTAATAATAATCCGTATTTTCATTATATTTTGAAATTCTCCCTAATCCTCATCGTTCAAAACAACTTATTTCAAGTTTATTTATTATTTATTAACATATTAGTAAATAATAATAGAGAGAAATAAAGCTTACCTTGCCCGGAATTATATATTGCTTTTACAGATTTTTTCACTTTTTGTAGTGCAGTTCTGTCCTGATCTAAAGCCTAGAAGAAAAAAGGAAATGGAGTGAAAGAAAGTCAAATCAGGGAAAAAGAACTTCTGTTTTAAACTGTGTATTTCATTGCAAAAACAAGCCGTGCAGAATAGTTTTGCCAGCTGTAAAACATTGTTTAAGCGCCATTATCGGTCTCTGAGAGACGTTCATGAACCAGTTCCTTCAATCCAACTACAAATGTTAGCCTGTAGAAAAAGCTAAGAGTGAAGCTCAAAGTGACAACAGTAGATTGATGATGGGACGTAGGACCACTCCTCAAAGTTCTGGCTGTGGCAGTAACCCCTGTGGTCACATGAACCAAATTTGGGCACTTGGCACCTGGCTCGCACTTATGACTGTTTGCAGAACCCCGTGCTCATGTGGTCGCCATTTGTAACCTTCCTGCGCGCTTCCAACAAGCAAAATCAATGGGGAAGCCAGCGGGAAAGGTTTCAAGTCACTCCAGTGAATTCTCACAAATACCCCGGGGTCTATCTTCACTTGCACCACACCCTGTTTTCCCTCTTTGATCACAGTCCCTGTCCCCTCCTTCCCCCTTCATTCACAGGTAGCATGCTCTCCTTCTTCCCTTCGTTCTCACTCACTGCACCCTCCTTCTCCCTTCGCTTGCACTTATTGCACCCTCCTTCCCCTTGTCAAGACTGCCAACATCAGATGTTCTTGCTTGCCATATATGAAGAAGCAAACATGTTTTATTTAACCTGCATATCACTTCTAGAGTTAAAGTCAGACAATGTTAGAATATCAGGTGGGAAAGTATGTACTCGGGGATAACAATATTTCAGCACAGTATTGCCAAGGTCAGCTGTAACCAGAGGAGTTACGGGAGGGAAAGTTCACACTTCAAACTAATTGGAGAACGTGATTGATGACTGTGAAATGAAGGAGTGAGTTATGCTTTGTTAGGGTGATTGGGGGAGGGAGGATTCAGTTTTTGGCTTCATTATGTACGAGCCGAAGCTATGTAGCAATAAAAGGATTCTTTAAGGTAAACAAAGCCTCAAAGTTCTTTGAAAAGCTGCTTCTTTCTGAACCATGACCCCCCTCTTTGCTTGTGAACCCTGTGCCCTCCTTCTCAGAATAACAAGAGTTGGAGGGGATCTTGGAGGACTTCTAGTGCCAGAATGGGACAACTCACCATGGCTAACTCACTGCGGCCAATTCGCTGCAGGAAAACTGAGCCGCAGGCCAATTCAAAAAATTTTATTTCATTGTTTAAAATAATTTTAAAACATTATTCTAATTTTTGACAATCCCATTTCATTTTGTCTCTCCTTTTGCATCCTTTCTTTAATGATTCTACTTTACCATTTCTTCGATATTAAGTAACTTTTGTCCCGTGGCAAGATGTCCTGCAGCGAGTTGGCTGTGATGAATTGTCCAATGTAAGTTGGCCATGAGTTGGCTGTAGACCAATGGTGACAAACCTATGGCACATGTGCCAGAGGTGGCACTCAGAGCCCTCTCTGTGGGCACACGCGTCCTCGCCCTAGCCCCGCCTCCCCCCATGGCCCCCTCACCAGCAGGCTCCCTGGAGGAGAGTCACCCCCGGGCGCAGCCTGTGCAGACCAGCACAGTCAAGGACATGGCAGCCAGGCAGCAGGGACAAGACTCCACCCTTGCATCCTGTTGCGCGCAGATGATGCTGCGGGGCGTAGGTGCAGGGCGTGGCCGCCATGGCACTGCAGGGCCACCTGGGTGATCTGCTGCAGCAGGCTGTGGAGGCAGTGGGTGGCCCTGCGGGTGGGCGGGGGTGGGCAGAGCAGGCGGCGGGGCGGTTTTTGGGCACTCGGTCTCTAAAAGGTTCACCATCACTGTCCTAGACCCTGTAATGCAGGGGTCTACTTCCCCTCTCCCCCCTGCCATGCTGCAAAGGTTGGGGACCACTGCTCTAGTGCAACCCCCTACTCAAGCAGGAAACTGTATACGCATATTCTGGAGAGACAGAAATTTCCTGAGGATGGGCTCCAGCACAAGTCTGAAAGTTCAGAAGACTAAATCTCTGGTTCCAGTGACTGACCCAGATTGGATCCTGCAACATTATTCTGGGACACATACATTTGCCTTCATTCCTGAAACCTTATACCATTTTCAGACAACTGGGTATCCAATCTCTTCTGAAAAACCTCCTGTGATGGGAGTTAGTTAGTTAGACATACAATATTGTAATAAGAGCTGATAAGGTATGGTGGGAGAAAGACCTGGGCCTAAAGCG
>NW_015386129.1:221999-246699 GCF_001527695.2 Protobothrops mucrosquamatus
CTTCCTGACAGTTAGAACAATTAACCAGTGGAACAACCTGCCTCCAGAAGCGGTGAACGCGCCAACACTGGAAGTTTTTAAGAAGAAACTGGACAGCCATTTGTCTGAAATGGTATAGGGTTTCCTGCCTGAGCAAGGGGTTGGACTAGATGACCTCCAGGTCCTTCCAACTTTATCATCATCATCATCATCATCATCAGCATCATCATCATTATTATTGTTATTATTTAGATTAACATTAGGTTTCAGTAAAAATAGTGAAGGAGACAAGATTTTGAAATTCTGTGATTTCAAAATTGAATCACAACATAGCTTCCAGATGACTGTACTGGTTGACTTACAACCACAATTGAGGCCAACGTTTATGTTGCCAAGTGAGACAGTTAAGTGAATTTTGCCCCATTTGATGACCTTTCTTGCTACAGTTGTTAAGTGAATCACTGCAGTTGTTAAGTTAGTAACACGGTTGTTAAATGAATCTGGCTTCCCCGTTGACTTTGCTTGTCAGAAGGGCACAAAAGCTGATCACATGACCCCGGGACAGTGCAACCGTCATAAATATGAGTCAGTTGCCAAGCGTCTGACTTTTGATCACATGACCGTGGGGATGCTGCAACGGTCATAAGTGTGAAAAATGATCATAAGTCACTTTTTTCAATGCTGTTGTAACTTTGAATGGTCGCTAAATGAATTGTTGTAAGTTGAGGATTACCTGTAGTTCAAAACATATGGAAGTAACCAAGATAGCCAAAGCTAGTTGAACAAAGAATATTTTTTTTCGACTTGACATTTCAATTTTAATTTGAAATTAATAATTTCTAATGATTTGTTAGTTGATATTTTGTTAGTATTTGATAGCAGCATTAACATCTCAAGGTAAAGTTCAAAAAAATCTTAGAAGTCCATATTATTGTCTCCCCCACCCAACTCCCAAATATCCTACACGTCGTCATGTTGTCTCTTGGCGACAACTTGAGTGCTTTACCTTGATCGAACACTCTACAACAGGGGTCTTCAAACTTGGCCCTTTTATGACTTGTGGACTTCAACTCCCAGAATTCCTCAGCCACGCATGCTGGCTGAGGAATTCTGGGAGTTGAAGTCCACAAGTCATAAAAGGGCCAAGTTAAAAGATCCCTGCTCTACAACACCCTTTAACTGAATTTTTCTACATTTCAAAGTTTCCTTTACCATTGACTTTCATTGACTTGCTGTTCAAAACTAATTGGTAATTTTCTCTCTAGAACAACTCTCTCTACTCTAACCTATGTTGAATTCTTTCTCACTGATTACAGAAACAAACACAAATTAGAGTTACAAGTTCAAGAGAGCGATGGGAACAACAAATAGAAATCATTTCTTCTTTCTAACTTGTAGCTAAGATTATTCATTTCGGTCAGACAAATTCAAAATAGATTAATATGTAGTTCTGAACTAGTAGTGTAGTTAATGTGTAATTATCTTCTATGGGTATCAACACAAAGTTTTCTGTAAATCGCTCTGCATTTCTTGCTGTCCAAAATTGTGTAATCTTCCAAAAATAATCTGAGTAACACGTCACTGCTTCCAAAGAACAAGTTACAAGTATTAAAAATAAGCACAAAATCAAAAATCGTGTTGCAAAATTATATGCAGCACAGCTGCAAAAGTAAACCCTCCTTCAGAGTCATTATGATTGGTTTTAGGATTTTTCAAAGTATGGAATTGCAACCTAAAGGAAATCATGCGGTTCAATCTAAGGCAGGGGTCCCCAACACCAGGTCCGTGGACCGGTACCGGGCCACAGCATGCTAGCAACCGGTCCACACAAACAAGCAAAGCCCCATCCGTGGAATGCAGGCAGCACACAAAATCATGTACTCTCCGGTCTGTGGAAAAACCTTCCTCCACGGAACCGGTCCCTGGTGCCCAAAAGGTTGGGGATCTCGGATCTAAGGAACACTTCGCATGGACATGTATGGAGAGTTTTCTGCTTATCCAAGCTTCTTCAATGTGAATAACGTGATCCTTCAGATTTCACCAATGTTCTGTTCAACATTGCTGGCTGGGGAATTCTGGGAGTTTAAGTCCACTCATCTTAAAATGGCTGAGGTTGAGAAATACTGCTCTAGGCAGAACAGGGGCTGTAGGAGAACTGAGAGCATGAGAGTTCAAGTAGAAATATGTTTATTACTTTCTGAATTCAACAGTTCTTGCTGAGAGGTATTTACTTCATGAAAGATTAATTTGCATTCCTAAAAATGGAAGCATGAGCATAAACATTCACAATATGACTTCTCTTTTCTTCATGCAGTGAGAATTATCTACTGTATCAGAATTACCCAGGAAGAAATTTAGACCAGGCATGTCAAACGCGTGATGTCATGTGACGCCGCACAATGTATCATGATGCGCGGTTTCAACGTGACGCATCCAGCCCGTGGGCCGGCAGTTTGACATGCCTGATTGAATATAATCCTTGATTGAACTCTATAAGGGAATTCTCTACATATATATATGGAATGGAACGGAACGGAACGGAACAGAACAGAATAGGGAATAGAATAGAATAGAATAGAAATTGGAATAGAGAATAGAGAAAATGTAATATAATATAATATAATATAATATAATATAATATAATATAATATAATTAATATAATATAATAATATAATATAATATAATATAATATAATATAATATAATATAATATAATATAATATAATATAATATAATATAATATAATATAATATAATATAATATAATATAATATAATTAATATAATATAATATAATATAATATAATATAATATAATATAATATAATATAATATAATATAATATAATATAATATAATATAATATAATNCTGTCCGGTCTCTTCTTAAAAACTTCCAGTGTTGGAGCATTCACAGCTTCTGGAGGCAGGTTGTTCCTCTGATTAATTGTTCTAACTGTCAGGAAATCTCTTCTTAGTTCTAGATTGCTTCTCTCTTGATTAGTTTCTTGATTTCTTAAACTACACATTGGCCACCAAAGAAAGACTATACAAGTAGTCCTCAACTTACAACTACAATTGAGCCCAAAATTTCTGCTGCTAAGTGAGACATTTGTTATGTGAGTTTGCCCCATTTTACGATCATGCTTGCCACAATTATTAAGTGAATCACTGCAGTTGTTAAGTTAGTAATACGATTGTTAAGTGAATCTGGCTTCCCCATTGACTTTGCTTGTCAGAAGGTCGCAAAAAGTGGTACCACATGATTCCAGGACACTTCAACCGTCATACATATGAGTCAGTTGCCAAGCCTCTGAATTTTGATCACGTGCCCATGCTGATGCTGCAATGGTCATAAATGGTCATAAGTTTTTTCAGGGCATTATAGCTTTAGTAACCAAACTGTTGTAAGTTGAGGATACCTGTACTTGATATCTTTTCATAGTTACACGATAAGCATTTTCTTTCACTGAATCATAGAGAACAAAACTGTCACCACGGAATAATTAATTCAAAAATTTACTTTCTAAAAGTCATATAAATTTAAAGCCAGTTGATACGGTTTGAAAAAAATAAATCTATGTTACGCTAAGTGAATGACATAAGGTAGCTAAGCAGCAAATTGTTCATCCTACAGGTGTTTGTGGAGAAAAGTCTCCTTCATTAGATTGTAATTATCTAACAAGCTATTCATTAGGAGTAAAATGGATTAAAGCTCTTCTAAGATTTCCTGAAATTGAGTAAAGACATAGCACAAAACATGAGGGGATGACTCATTCCAATTTTCTGTACCACTATTTACATTAACTAGTCAAAAATCAGAAAGGATCCAATCGCACCTTTTAAAATCACCAAATGTTATTAAAAGGTCCAATATTTTGTGAGCTGAGGTTCACTTGGGAAGGCAAATAATTAATAATATCTGCTACTTTGAAAAGATGCCACAAAAGAGCTTCAGATGTTCTGCTGCCATGTAGTAAGTAGCATGGCTCTCGTCCTACATTCATTCAGGTAGTCCTCGAATTACAATCAGTTGCTTAGTGGCCATTTGAATTTCTGATGGGCCAACTTCGGGCCTACTTACAATGAGATTTGAAGTTCCAACTGCTGCCCCCCCCCCCCGAGTCACGTGACTGCACTTCAGATGATTGGCAACTGGCCCACATTTGCAGCTGTTTGCAGCATCCTATGGTCACATGACTCCATTTTACAATAGTTTTGGTGAAAATCAGCATTTACTCCCGGTTTTCAGCAAAACTGATTCATAGTGGATCACTGGTTCACTTAACAATTGCGGCGTTTGCTTAACAGCCACCACAAAAAAAGGACGTAAAATCAGGTCAATTGTGTTTTATAACCGGCATGAGTTATGCCCATAATCGGCAGACTCCATTACAGTCAAAATTCTAGGACTACCTGTAATTAGTATCAGCTCTTAATTGCCCTGGTTTACAAATACCTCTGCTCCAGCTAGTACAGGTAGTCCTTGACTGACAACCACAATTGAGCCCAAACTTTCTGTAGTTAATTGAGACAGATGTTAAGTGAATTTTGTTCCACCTTTCTTGCCAGAGATGTTAAGTGAATCACTGAAGTTAAGTTAGTAACACGGTTGTTAAATGAACTTGGCTTCCCCATTGACTTTGCTTGTTGGAAAGTTGCAAAAAGGGATTATATGATACTGGGACATGATAGGGGTGTTAGGATGACATGATAACAGTGTTCCAATATCTCAGGGGTCACCACAAAGAAGAGGGAGTCAAGCTATTCTCCAAGGAACCTGAAGGCAGGACAAGAAGCAATGGATGGAAACTAATCAAGGAGAGAAGCAACCTAGAACTAAGGAGAAACTTCCTGATAGTTAAACAATTAATCAGAGAAACAACCTGCCTCCAGAAGTTGCAAATGTTCTGGACAACCATTTGTCTCAAATGATATGGGGTCTCCTACTCGAACAGTTGGGGTTGGACTGGAAGACCTCCAAGATTCCTTTCAACTCTGTTATTCCACTCTACTCCACTCCACTCCACTCCACTCCACTCCACTCTACTCTACTCTATTCTTATTCTATTCTATTCTATTCTATTCTATTCTATTCTATTCTGTTCTGTTCTGTTCTGTTCTATTCTACTGAACTCTACTGTACTCCACTCCACTCTATTTGTCTGGGACAATACAACCATCATAAATACGAATCAGTTGTCAAGTGTCCAAATTTTGATCATGTGGCCATGGCAATGCTGCAACGGTCGTAAGTGTGAAAAACGGTCAGAATTCACTTTTTTCAGTGCCGCTGTAACTTCAAACGGTCACTAAATGAATCGTTGTAAGCCGAGAGATACCTGCACTCAAACTACTTTTAGCTGCACACATACATGATGCTGTAATACAGTTCAGTAACTAATAAGAGGAAGCAATACAGTAGAATTTCTCCAGTTCTTCCAATTCATATAGAAAAAAACCAGAAGCTGAACATTCTTTTCCTAATATACATAAATATGCAATCAGAAATGCTGTAAAATTGTTTGTGATTCATAAAGAAATTGCAAGGTCAACATTTCATAGCATCAAAGGGAAAAAAATGCACACATGTCATTCATATACTCAACTACAAAAGCATGCATATGTGTCACTGCTCACTTCTGGAAACACTGGTCACAAAGTCATTCCTATTACTGTAAATGCCGATAATAATTTAAACTCCAAGTCAGGTGAAAAGAAAACGACTCAAGCAGAAAAAGACTTGAGAGTAAAGATAATGGCTGACTGATTACATCCAATCTCAGAGTTGCCCTATTACTTCATTACTTGTGCTGTTATAATCATATCTAAGCCCTTCTTTAAAGCAATCATTTTTTTAATCATCTGTGGCAATAGCATGATCACAACCAAATCTACTTAGCTCTGATAAGGCTCAAACTGCTATTTTCTTTAAAAAGGCAGCATATATGAACAGCGATGTTTGCACAACATGTTTAAACAGACCAGATAAATACCTAGCTAAGCTTGATTAAGTTGGATTGAGGTGGGTTTTTTTTTAATGGTATAACAGAGAGTGAATAGAGCAAAATCAGCAACTTGTACAGTTCACAAATCCAAAAAAAATAATTCATTCAAATCCAGCAAATTGCACAATTCATGTACAGAGCAGGACAGACCCCAAATAATGTCACTTAACCTAAGTTAAATGGTTGCATTGAATGCAATTTTAGTAGCTTTACAGAGGTACTAAACATGCAAACTGGAAATGAACGGATACTTCACCTATATTCCCTGCTTCCAACAGGCCTCTATTTAAATTGATTAAAAGAGATAAGTATTTATGCCCTTATAGAACAAAAGGTAAACTAATGAGTGGTATAATTCTAAAAGATGTTAAATTAAAGATATAATAGCTCTCAAAGGTATTTAAAAAACCCAACCTACTTTTCTAATTGCCCAACATCCCACTCTTTCCTTAATCACTAGTAACCATAGAAAAGACTACAGTAATTAGGATTTTCCAAAAAGTAGAAAGCTTTTTGTAAATCACATAAAACCAATGATCTGACACAATACGAAGATAGTTTGGGCAGAGATAATAGAATAACAAGAGTTAGAAGTGACCTTAGAAGTTTTCTAATCCAACTCCCTGCTCAAGCAGGAGACCCTATACCAGGCATGTCAAACTCGCGACGTCACGTGACGTCGCGCGATGTATTGGAGCTTTTTCTCCATTGCCGGCAATGGGGTGGGTGCAGTTTTGGGATGACGCATCCAGCCCATGGGCCGGCAGTTTGACACCCCTGCCCTATACCATTTCAGACAAATGGCTGTCCAATTTTTTTCTTAAAAATTTCCAGTGATGGAGCAATCACAACTTCTGGAGGCAGGTTGTTCCACTAATTAATTGTTCTGACTGTCAGGAAATTTCTCCTTAGTTCTAGGTTGCTTCTCTCCTTGATTAGTTTCCATCCATGGCTTCTTGTCCTGCCTTCAGGTGCTTTGGAGAATAGCTTGCTTGACTCCCTCTTCTTTGTGGCAACCTCTCAAATATTGGAACACTGCTGTCATGTAGTCCCTTAGTCCTTACACTCATACTGTCTATTTGGTTGACCTCTAAAATGTGGGGTCTTTTTCTAGACTGTTTATGAACTTGGAGAATTGTCTACAATGTTTTGTCTCCATCATGATGCTATTTTAAAAAAACTCCATTATTTTATAATACCTAAAACATTACTCACACTCAAGAACAATTTATTTTGCCATTTTCATACTAATATTAGGTAGGCAGATTTCTGCTCATCTAAGGAAACCTGCTCATTGCTCTTCTCCCTGCTGGTGTGCAAGTGCGTGTACACAGACAGAGACACGCAAACACACAAACAGATCCTTTTCCCAATGTTCCAATTTGGTCCAAAGGGCCCCCAACTAACTTGAGACACATCTGGATGATACATGGGTAAAGAAAACATTCTGTTGGCAGATTCTGTTATGTTAGCAGATGGGAACCTCTGGAAATTACTTATGTTCGTTTATATCTATGCGTAGCAATAAGTTTGAAAGAAAAACTACAGCAGATAAAAATGGAAAAACATAGAAAGCACAAGTTAAACAGCATAACAACAAAGTATGAGAGAGCAGTAACCGTTATCTAAAACCATTGGTTTTGACACTGAAAAACCTGACTTACAAAACGGCCAAATTTGCTGGTTTTCATGTCTAATGTGGGTATAGAACTCATTGTTACCTTGTGATTGGCACAAGGTCACCTGATTGATTTTCATATCTAAAGTGGGGCTAGAACTCACAGTCTCCCAGTGATTGGCACAAGATCACCTGATTGGGTTTCATACCTAAAGTGGGCCTAGAACTCAGAGTCTCCTGGTGATTGGCATAAGGTCACCTGAATGGGTTTCATGCCTAAAGTGGGACTAGAACTCACCGTCACCTGGTGATTGGTACAAGGTCACCAGATTGATTTTCATGCCTAAAGTGGGGCTAGAATTCACAGTCTCCTGGTGATTGGCACAAGGTCCCCTGATTGGTTCTCATGCCTAAAGTGGGACTAGAACTCACAATCTTCTGGTGATTAGCCAAAGTCACCCAGTCGGCTTTCATGCCTAAGGCAGGACTAGAACTCACAGTTTCCTGACTTCCAGGCTAGCACCTTCACCACTACACCAATCTTGTTCTCAATTTTCTGTTTTGCTAGTTCGCAAAAATATGCAACCTACATTGTGTAAAAATGTACCTTACAACAGAAATTTCATACACATACTAAATCATAATAGCAATCCCTACCTGAAAGATATAGCAAAAACACATTTCCTGTAAGGATTTATTTTAAAATGCTGCCTTCACTGATAACATAATTAGTCAGAGGCAAAAGAATTGTAGCTTATGGATTAACGCTGTAAGTAAGATGTGGGAGGAACAGGTTGAAATATGGAATACTTCAAAAGTCTGTTTCTTTTGTTCTTCTATTTTTGAAGATCAACATGAGCAACGTTCTTCCACCTACCTTAAAATACATATTTGTCAGCTACTTAAAAATACACATTAGTCCAATCTGCAATGTTCAGATTGCAGGAATATGACCAGCTTGTTCAGGCTAAGGATTTTTTTTAATATTAAGGCTGGACAAATGATTAAAAAAAATACCATCTGCTAATAACCAAAGTGAACATGTAGAGCAATATTTCTCAATCTTGACAACTTTAAGATGTGTAGACTTCAACTCCCAGAATTCCTGAGCCAGCATGGCTGACTGTGGAATTCTGGGAGCTGACGTCCATTATGTCTAAAAATTGGGAGTTAAGTCCACACATCTGGCCAAGTTTGAGAAACACTGATCTAAGGAATCATCAACACCAAGAGAGAAAAATCTACTATTCTAAATCTATAGATGTTTAGAGGTATAGATCTGAAGTCTATTCAATGGATCCTTTGAGTTCAATTGTATCTTGCCAATACAAACCTGATTTAATATACGTTTTGTGATAGGAGTTTTTTTATTAATTTCAACATCAGTTTCATCATCCATCCCAAAATAATAACAAGACTCTTCCAAATGATATAGGGAGCGTCTTCTTCCTTGTCAGGAAAGTCACCACTGAATACAAAGTGATATTTTTCTAAGCTCTAAATATAAGAGTTTATTTTTAAAGGAATAAATACAATCTTAATAGTAATTTTAAATTTGGCAAGATAAAAGGTATTTAAATATGTTATTAAAGCACTTCCTTAAAGTAAACTTCCTCATAAGGTCATTTCTCAATTACATGTGACGAGCTCCCACATGTACGTATATTATATATAAGCTACTGACATTGCTAATTTGATCTCAAAATACCTGAGATGTAGCATATTCTTTGGTTCCTCCAGAGAAACACAAGAAGCAGCATAAATCAACTTCTCTTATGTCCCAATGTGCTAGGGAAGTGATGTACAAAATTCCATAGCAATGGTATCCAGAGGTAGTTCTTAAAACCCGTCGCTTAGCAACCATTCAAAGTTATGACACCCCCCAAAAAATCTACTTTCCACCTAGATTCAAAGTTATGACAACTGTCACGCCCCCACCCCCCAGTCATATGACTGCATTTAAATCTGTTTGCACTGTCCTGCAGTCACATGACCGTATTTTACAACTATTTTGCCAAGAACCAGCATTTACTTCCGATTTTTGGCAAAACCACCTCAAGAGGATCAATTGCTCCACTTAACAAATTGGGTCGGTCACATGGTTTACCTGACTGACAACTGTCACACGAATTACGACTGAAATAGGCCGGCTCCATTACAGTCATAATTCGAGGACTACCTGTATTTCAGAAAAGGTTACAATCTTAACCAAGATAAATTAAAGGAACAATTAATTTTTTAACCCACATTAAAATAAACCAACACAAATTCAATATGTAATATAAATACCAAATAACAACATAGACAGTGTGATTCACCTTCTTTATAATCCTAAGCTTGTTTGTGCAGTAGCTTGAATAAGAAATGAAGTTATGGACGGTAATGCATCAGCGTATGCTGTATACAAACACTGTATACTGCATGGATACTGTGAAATAACGATTGCCTAATTGAATAATGAAATGCCTGCAAGCAAACAACCGAGCCCAGAGAGCATCAAGGACTCCATATAAAAGTTATCTCCATTTTAAGCTTCTCAGCCCCTCCAAACTTGACAAATTGAGATAGGTACACCTTTGCTTGATTATGAAAAAGACACAAACCAAGTCTAGAAATATAATAATTTTGGAACTTGCTGATATTTTGGCAGGTGTGTATAAAAACTGGAGAGAAATATAATGCATATTTTGTTATCAAACCTAAAGTTCTGAATGTCTGCAAATCTATCTGCCAATTGATCAACGCCCTCAATACCCAGTAGTCTATAAAGAAGGAGATCTAATAGTACAGTATTCACGTGTTCTCTTTTATAGTGTGAGAAAGTAACAGATTTTTTTTTTCCTGAGCAATAAAATAAGTTAAATATGCTGCACCCACAGTTATCCCTTTCTTTCAAGTTCTGTCAAAAATAGCAACATTTAAATTTTGTTAAATTTCAGAAATAGAAAGTTAAAAAACAAAATTGCACAAAAACAGAAAAAAGTGAAGAGAGACAACAGGAAAAAATTAAAAAGTGACACCAATTATATATATACAAATACAATTATAAAATATTCCCTTGTTTTAGTATAGCAAAAAAGTGAATACAAAACTAAAACATAAAAGATACATATACCAAACAATCAAATAATAACACCAATATATAATATCATAATCTAAAAAAAATGGCAACATCTGAAAAGTACAGTACTTGAACACCATCAAAAAGATCCATTTCATGGGCTTTTAAAAGAGGTGGAGTTTTTGCATCACTTGAAACAAATTTCCGTATGTTCAATTGTCAATTTTACTCTTTCTAAAATTTTAAACATCCACCGTGGATTTAAAAACAAAGACTCTGAATCAGATTCTGGGTTAGCCATGCCACTATGACGCAGGAAGAATCTGTCCCTTACAGTCCTTTAATAACAATAGTAATTAACTTATTTTTCGAGTTAGTTTGAAAGAATTTGCCACGGTATAAATTTTTAAAGACCTCTTGAAAAAAAGGTCTCGTACCACTCTAGTAGAGAAAAAGAGGATTTTTTTTGTGAAAGATGCAGTTTTAGCAGTTTATCCATCTGTCCGCTCCCCATCCTTTCCCCAACAAGCTCAGGATGTGTTCATTTTTATATCATTACAGTTTGCCCTGGCTTAGCCAAAACAAACTGCATTTTGTGAAAAACAGAAGCAATCTCCTTTTTGGTAGCTTTGGTACAAAAAGGAAAGAAAAGACTTGTGTTCATCACACTGTTGTGTCTTACAGCATTTCCTTTAGAATTTCAAACTAAGTGGGAATGCAAAAGATATATACCAACAGAAGAGAATAGCTGTAGCTCAGGTTTGAACTGAGGGTCCTCGGTGCTCTCTGAGCTTGGATGTTTTCTTGCAGACGTTTCATTACCCAACTAGGTAACATCATCAGTGCTTCAGTGCACTGAAGATGCACTGAATCTTCTGAAGTGCACTGAAGATGTTACCTGGTTGGGTAATGAAATATCTGCAAGAAAACAACCAAGCTCAGAGAGCACCAAGGATCCCCAAAAAGATATTCTAACTCAAACAAAGTTTTCTCAATATCTTTTCACTGATTATAATGCTGCTCCTGATTCAGTTCCGAAGTACCGTGACATTGACTTATTCAAATCCTAAATCAATGTCCAAAATATCTCAGATGGAATGGAATGGAATAGAATAGAATAACAGAATTGGAAGGGACCTTGGAGGTCTTCTAGTCCAACCCCCTGCTCAGGCAGGAAACCCTATACCATTTCAGACAAATGATTGTCCAATCTCTTCTCAAAAACCTCCAGTGTTGGAGCATTCCCTGCTTCTGGAGGCAGGTTGTTCCACTGATCAATTGTTCTAACTGTCAGGAAATTTCTCCTTAGTTCTAGGTTGCTTCTCTCTTTGGTTAGTTTCCATCCATTGCTTCTTGTCCTGCCTTCAGGTGCTTTGGAGCTTGGCTACTGCCAGACAGACTGAAACTAAAATCCATAGATCTGAAGGACAGTAAGGTTGGAGCCAGTGACCTACATTTTCCCTACTCCTTCTATTTGACTCAGCCCAATTTTGAACAAATTCACTGGAAAACACTCACAGCAGAGTGACCTTAGTGAGAACTCCCGCTTAAGCCATTCAGTTCTAGAAAATCATCATGCAACTCTTTTTTTTTTTTGTAGAGCAAATTACAAGAGGGTTCTGGTGTTCATTTAAAAAAATTCCAAAAGCCAGACTCAAAAGGAGAAGGAAATTCCAAGTTGCGTAGAGGAAAAAAAACAAAGTCATTCTCAAAAAGGTCATCTGGGGTTTGAAGGATAAGAAGTAACACAAAAGAATTTTGCTAGTGGCTATCTACTCAGATTGGAAATTCATGTCCAAGCAGCTTCTGGGACTTAATTATAACTATAATGTGACTTAACAATCGTCCCCCACATCTATTTGTTGCCCTTATTATGAATCATTCTCTTTTTTTAAAAAAGTACAGATATGCTGGCCTAGTTACAGAGTTTTATTTTGCAGCAAATTGTTTTCTGTCCTAACAATAACTGGATGTTCTGCTTAAGCATTCATTGGGCATTAACATTAACATTTTTCTTTTAGCATTTGAGCACAAGCAGTAGGATAAGATAAAACACTATCATAGACCACATAATAAACCCTGCAAAATGGAGATGGGTTTCAAGCTATTCATATGCTACCATCTCTCTCTCTCTCTCTCTCTCTCTCTCTCTCTCTCTCTCTGTGTGTGTGTGTGTGTGTGTGTGTACAGGAAGCTTTCGAGTTACAACAGTTTGTTTAGTGACTGTTTGAAGTGACAACGGCACTGAAAAAGTGACTTATGACTGTTTTTTTTAAATACTTATGAACGTTGCAGCATTCCCCATGGTCATGTGATCAGAATTTGGATGCTTGGCAACTGGCATGTATATATATGACAGTTGCTGTGTACTGGGGTGATGTGATCACCTTTTGCAACCTCCTGATAAGCAAAGTCAATGGGGATTTATTTAACAAACATGTGACTAACTTAACAACTCTGGCAAGGAAGATTGTAAACTGGGGCAAAACACACTTAAAATGTTTTCGGCTCAATTATGCTCGAATGTTGAAGACTGTGCGTATGTGTGCGTGCGTATTGCCGGTGTCTTAAATCCTCATTTAAGACTTCAACCAGAATCATAGGCAGGGAAGCATGTTGTGTTCAAGTAATGCTATGCTTTTCCTCTTGTGCATCTACATTTTGAAAATAAAAATAAGCAAACGTCAAACAAACCCTCAAAACACAGCTATGGTTTTAAAATCAAGGGTTATAATCAAATATATATAATTAACTACGAAGAATTGTATTTAAATCTCAGTGACACAAAAACGATCCTTTTAACATCATCTAAGCATTGTGATCCCATTTTTGGCTGTACCCTTCCAACTCCACAATGCAAGGAAAATGCTAATAGAAAAGAATATACGTAGCTTAGGACAGAGGTCCCCAACCTTTTGGGCACCAGGGACCGGTTCCGTGAAGAGAGGTTTTTCCACGGACTGGAGAGTGTGTGGTTTTGTGTGCTGCCTGCATCCCACGGATGGAGCTTTGCTTGTTTGTGCGGACCGGTTGCTGGCATGCCGCGGCCCGGTACTGGTCCACGGACCAGGGGTTGGGGACCTTTAGCTTAGGATTGAAGTCCTTGATCTTCTTTGAGCTTAGCTCTTTTCTTGAAGACTTTTCATTACCCAGCTAAGTAATATCTTCAGTGCTGATAGGGAGTGGCTTTTGCTTCCAGTTTATATACAATAGGTTGCCCTGTCAGTGTTGGTGAGACTATGGTTTTCTTCTTGGTAGTTCCTTGATTAGGGTGTGATTTTCCTAATTGATTAAAAAAGGTACAGGTTTCCCCTATCCAGTCGTGTCTGATGCTAGAGCAGTGGTTCTCAACCTGTGGGTCGGGACCCCATTTGGGGTGGATCGACCATTTCATGGGGGTCGCCAAGCAAGGCTGTCTGCCATTTTTTTTGTCCACCGTTTTTTTGTCCACCATTTTTTCCCCCCTTTTCCGGCAGGTGCCTTACCTCCCTTGGGCTGGGCCAGCTGGTGGTCGGCCTGCTTCGTCTCTGCCGCTTGCCAGCTACGCCTCGGCCGGCGCAGGGGGCGGAACCACGCATGCGTGGCGCTCCCGGGCAGGGAAAGTCCTCGACGTACGACCGGTTGGGTAGTCCTTGACTTACGACCGGTTTAGTCCTTGACTTATGACCGGTTTAGTCCTCGACTTACGACCGGTTGGGGTCGCGGCATTAAAAAGGTTGAGAACCACTGTGCTAGGGGGTGATACTCATCACTGCTTCTTGGCCGAGGGAGGCAGTGTTGTCCAAAGACACTTCTATGGTCATGTGGCCAGTATGACTGTACACCGAAGCACACAGAATGCTGTTATCTTCCCACGGAAGTGGTACCTATTTATCTACTCGCATTTGCATGCTTTTGAACTACTAGGTGGGCAGGAAATGCAGCAAAAGACGGGAGCTCATCTCGTTGTACGACACTCAAGTCTCAAACCTGGGCTGTCAACTTCCCAGCTGACAAGTTCAGTGTCTTTAATCATTGAGCCATCGCGCCTCTCCTAATTGTTTAGGGCAGTGATGGCGAACCTTTTAGAGACCAAGTGCCCAAAAACTGCCTTGCCCCTGCCCCGCCCCCGCCTCTCCTGCCCGCAGGGCCACCCATCACCTCCACGGCCCACCACAGCAGATTGCCCAGGCGGTCCAGCAGTGTCATGGCGGCCATGCCCTGTTCGCGCCCTGCAGCATCTGCACGCGATGGGGCGCGATTGTGGAGTCTTGTCCCTGTTGCCCGGTTGCATGTCCTTGGCTGCGCTGCTCTGCGCAGGCTGCGCCCAGGGCGACTCTCCTCCAGGGGGGCTGCTGGTGAGGAGGGGGCCACGGGGTGGCGGGGCTGGGGTGACGGCGTGTGTGCCCACAGAGAGGGCTCTGAGTGCCGCCTCTGAGTGCCACCTGTGCCATAGGTTCGCCACCATTGGTTTAGGGTATTAATTATTTGAAAATAATCCCATGAACACAGAACTCTGGAAAAATCAACCCATTGCTCCTACGAGTCTCCAGCCAAGTAGTCAACTCATAACTTGTTATAGGCTATCTTGCTTTATAGTAGATATACTTCCTGCCACTTCTACAACTGCAGGATCAAGGTATTAATTACAAAAGCAAACTGCAATAATCGTATCTGCCAACATCCTTGTGCAAAATCCATGTGGAATTTCAATTCAGTTTCTATTGTATTATTCCACTGCTATGGAATCTGAAGACTAAAATTTGTAGCGAGCATGTCTAGTGATTAAAGGCACATGCGTGCACCACAAACCTCTGAAATGCAAAATTTCAGAGCGAGTCTCAACCAGATATAGTCACAAAAATCAATGTACATAAATATTGAGCAATGTATAGCATTTGCTGTTGGATTCTGTTTCCTAAAGCCATTACCGCCTGTAGTTGTATGCTTTAAACATTCAAACTTCACTAGCTTAAGAGATCATTTCCCTTCAGCACACTAAAAGGACTGTGCTAATGTGCATGCAAAAATAATAAATTATACTGAAGCACTCCAAGGATGAGGCATTAACTATTGTTGAATATCCAGAAAGAAAATGATGGTTCATGATATTTATCTGATAACATATACACTGTTCACTGCATAAAAAACAGTAACACCAACAACCAGAATGCAATTGAACCCTGATTATACTACTGTGCATGCATGCCGACACACCTCAGAATAATGAATCAAGAGATACTTAATTAGTATAAAAATATTTGTTTGATATTATACCAAAAGTAGCTTTTCAACTTCCACAACATCCTGTTTCCTCTCTCTTTTGTCACAAATTGCTGAAAGCGAAAAGAAAACTACAGAGTAGGACTTTTATTGTCAAGAGAATGGAGCATTGAATCGAAATTTAATTTTATGGGAAACTTCCTCTTTTGCAATCTTCTGACAAGCAAAGTCAATGGGGAAGCTAGAGTGGCTTCACAACCGTGTTATTAACTTCACAACTGCAGCGATTCACTTAACAACTGTGGCAAGAAAGGTCATAAAATTGAGCAAAACTCACTTAACTGTCTCACTTAGCAACAAAATTTTGGGGGCTCAATTGTGGTGATAAGTCAAGGACTACCTGTATTTTACCACTACTTTTAGATCCCTTTAGAATATCACATGCTACCCAAAACTGCTAAAAAAAAATACTGTCTTTATATCTTATATGTAAACTTTCCAGAGACATCTGTTTGGACATTTTATGAAACAGGATACTCTCTTTAAATGGTCACTTGATCATATTCAGCAGGACTCCCACAAATTATATTTACACTATAATCAGCTATAATATAATCAGCTATAGTATAACCAAATATATTATATACATATATAGATATACACATGCACATAGTCAAACTGCATAATGATAATTGCCAGGAATGAATACAGAGTCGAACAAATATTACATTATTCTGTTTTGACCATTTGAATGCTGCACTTTGAGTTTCTGCAAGGAGAGATTCTTTTTGATTTTTCTTTCCAACCCAATGGAATGTGAAAAAGAGTGTAAGTAAAGGGATTGTCTCCACTGGGAGCATAGCTGTCCCAAATAACTGAACAGAACGGGATCAAATTTGATGTGGGGGTAGAAGTCAACAAAAGAAAGATCAGATTAGAAAAAGAAGCTAGATCAGTATAGAGACTGCAAATCTCCCCATGTATTCCAACAAGAGGAACAGCAAGGCAGGGGCTCAGAATATTGGTGTCTGCTCCATACTTCCTTCCTGGTCACATGACCCAGAGCTAAGTTAGTAAAGCGAATGGAAAGCATTTCAAATGCCAGACTCTGTATGTCTGCAATAGCACCAGCAATTAGACTTATATACCAATTCATAGTGTTTTTACAGCTCTCCCTAAGCAGTTTACACAGCCAGCATATTCTCCCCAACAATCTGGGTCCTCATTTTACTGACCTCGGAAGGATGGAAGGCTGAGTCAACCTTGGGCCAGTCAGGATCTAACTGCTGGCAGTCGGCAGAGTTAGCCTGCAATACTGCATTCTAACCACTGCGCCATCACAGCTCTATCTATCAATTACAACTGATGGATCTTCTGGATCTTGTTGTTGTTCACTCACTAAATCGTGTCCAACATTTGCTATCCCATGGACCACAGCATGCCAGTCCCCCTATCCTCCACTATCTCCCAGAGTTTGTCCAAATTCATGTTCTTTGTGTCAATGACACTATCTAACCATCTCATCTTCTGTTGTCCCCTTCTCTTTTTGCCTTCAATCTTTCACAATCACTGGGTCTTCTCCAATGATTCCTCTCTTCTCATTTAGTGGCCAAAGCATTTGAGCTTCAGTCTCTGTCCTTCCAAAGAACAGTTAGGGTTGATTTCCTTGGCTGGTCTGATCTCGTTGCAGTCCAAGAGATTCTTAAGAGCCTTCTCCAACACCACAATTCAATAAGCTGAAACTGGTCCTATTATTCATGCAGCCATTTTCCATCTGCTTTATATAGCTACCCATTAGTTGATGGGTGGAAAATCTATCCCGGGTTTTAGGCTGGCTGGGGAATTCTGGAAGCTGAAAACCACCCACCAAAGTCCAACTTTGAAAACATTGGTCTACACCAGGGGTCTTCAAACTTGGCCCTTTTATGACTTATAGACTTCAACTCCCAGAATTCCTCAGCCAGGCATGCTGGTTGAGGAATTCTGGGAGTTGAAGTCCACAAGTCATAAAAGGGCCAAGTTTGAAGACCCCTGGTCTACACAATGGATTATTGCCTTTGGGAATAAACTCCTATCTGCCAAAGTCCCACAGAGGCTTCAGAGAAGATAACTGGATCCAAATACACTTGACAGGCAAAAAAAAAAAAACGGTAGCCATTTTGGATCCAGTTTCATTCAAAATGTCAGCTTTCTTCCTTGAAGCTCTGAAATGCTTAATTTCTAGCTCAAGGTCAGCGTAGCATCAAAATACTTCTAATAAGCCCATGTTGCCAGTGTAATGAAAGAGAAAATTAGAGACAACAGTAGAAACTTTAGAAACTTTTTTTTCTTTGAGACATCTCAACTCATCATAGTTCTCTATGTTGTATCATCTGAGTAAACAGTATTTAAAATGCAGAACTATAGCGGGATAGACTATCATTGTCTGCAATTCAAACTTACATTGTCTGCAATTCAAGGTAAAATCTTTGGTATTTGAGCAGTATCTCCAAACAATGTTGGTGATATCAGAATATAAACACAGGGCACCTGGGGGGGGGGAGAAATATCATCTTTGCATGGCCTAATTATGTGTATTATTATTATTATTATTATTATTATTGGTGTATTAATAATTTTAATATTTCTTATTGTTGTTTTATGATGCTGTAAGCTGCCCAGTGTCACTCAATAGTTAAGATGAGTGACATATAAATTTAATAAATAAATAAATAAGCATAGTGGTAGCACATAGTTTTTTCTCCCCTAACATTCTTCAGCAGATTGATTTAGAACTATTTCGAAGAAAAAAAATACTGGTATTTATTCTTAAAAACATAATCCGTTAGGTAAAGTAGGGATTTTACCAACTGCAACCATTTCTGCTTCAAACATTTCACTAAATAGTTTCCAACTGGCCATTCATTCTGAGGATTCTTTTCTCCAGCAGAGAAAAATGAAGTCCTTAAAATGTTACAGAAAATCATTAAGTTTTTATAAAACCAAGCAATCAACAATCTGGCTTGCCACTTAAACAGCAACAAAAAAAATGACAATCAATAAAACCACTGAATTTCATTTGTTCTTTTTCTTTCTCCCTTAATTCCATTTGTTATGATATAAATACAAGAAAATACATCTTTCTGCTTTCTTGTTAGTGGGGAAAATCAAATATTTTTTTAAAAAAAACCACTGATATTTGTTATTTTCTTACCAAGAAAAAGAACACAGATTCAATGATTAACCCAAAGAAAAGAAATGCATTAAATAACTTTAAGAAGTTATGGTACAAAGGCCTGACCCTTACTTTAAGATATGTGGATTTTAATGCTGGGGAATTCTGGGAATTGGTAGTCTATATATCTTGAAGTGGCCTAGCCTCAAAAACTGGACTAACTGGGTTAATCCAACAACATTTCTGAGCATTCTCAAAAAGAATTCAAATATTTTATTATTTCTAAATTCACTGTTCTGAACATTGCCAAGGATTTGAATACATGCTGACCTAATAATTATATCCAATTTATTTCAAGAGTTTATTTTACCCAAGATGCTTTAAGACTGCAGCCTTCAAGAAAATACTTTCGTAACACATTTTAGCCCAGGGGTAGTCAACCTTGGCTCTTTTATGACTCGTGGACTTCAATTCCCAGAATTCCTGAGCCAGCTGAGCTGGCTCAGGAATTCTGGGAGTTGAAGTCCACGAGTCATAAAAGAGCCAAGGTTGACTACCCCTGTAATTTAGCCAAAGTGTAGCAGCTTCTTCCCTCTGCTCAGTATAAAACTCTCATGAAAAAAAAACCTAGTAACACACTATGCTTAATGTTTCATAGATTGATACATTAAGTCTACGCAGCCAACACAGAAGGCCACTGTGAATACATTTTGCCTGGCAAAAGTGTTAACTTGAGTAACATAATGTCTTTTAGTATTTCACAGTTGCAACTGGATTTAAAATCGCTTGCTAAATGACAACGATCCTCAAAGGCACTTTATTAAAGCTTGAAGGTCACCCAGAAAAAGTCCTGAATTGTCAGATTCCAGCTGCTACCCCACCCTATCCAGGCAAGATGACAGAGAATCATATGACTTGTAAATTCCTCCCATCTACATCTTTTGGGGATCAGAAACCCAGAAACCGATGGCAGCAGCAGGAGTGGATTATCTTTTGTCAAACTGCAAGCAAAGCTCTGATTTTCCGTCATCTTAACAAACTCCTTTCAGAAGAAAGCTTGAAAGATGACATAATGGGATTTAAGAGAAGGACTCAACTTGGTCAACAGACCTTGGAAGAGCCAGCCAAAAGGATTCAGAACCAAACCCATTGACCCCATAACACACTGATCTCTTAAGCTGAATGAACAGTTGATAGGAGCATTTGATTGGCTACATTCATCATTTGGGAAATTGTACAGAACAGTACTTACACAGCAAAAGCTATCAGGCAGCCACAGCACAGTAGAAAGTTACAAATCTGAAACAATGCCATTCCTTCAACAAGACATTTCTATGCAATTGATCTTACCCTTTGGTTCTATTATCCAATTACTTAACAACATTAAAATGCTTTAAGCAAGACTTCTTTGAATAAAAGACACAATTACCACCAATCTTTCAGAATGTCATTTTGTCTTCCCTAAAGCAAAAGCATTATCAGTCCAATCTCAGTGTCAGGGAATTAAAGCTCTTTCAAGAAAGCCAGAAAACCTTTTCTGCCAGCAATAATTTAAACGATGCCAGAAAAATACTAAGTTAATTCTATAGCCTTTTAACCAATGACTGTAAGATGATGGGATAATGATTTAAGGAACGATACAATGGCATGATAGAAACATGAAAATAGGTTACTTTTGTTTCATTTTGCAGAAATGCCTTCTACTCTGCATTCTTTTAAAAAAAACCACAAGTCTCTTGGTCTGCAAGATTTGTACAGTCTATTCCACACATATATTTTGCAGATATTAAGGACATCTATATCTTTGTTAATTTTGACATTTAATATTGGGGAAAATGGATTAGACTGAGCACGTTGTTACTCCTGCCACAAAATAACCCATGACACCGCATCCTCCCTTACTTTCATCATCTTCCAACTTCTCATCGAAGCCTTTGCTGGGGTTCCGCATATGTGAGCAATTTCCTCCAACTGCTTGTCCTTGCCACTAATTATTTACTGTTTCACCTGTGCCAAAGATACACCAGGCTTCATTCATTCCATACAACCATTTCCTCTGCGTAATTATATGGACAAACAATCTTGCCTCTGTTGCCCCTAGTGTCACCATGAATGCCAAATAAATAGCAGGATATGGCAGGGAGAAGAGCACGCAGCCTTGCCTGCCTCCCAGCCTTTCAAATGGGTGCAGGAGCTCTGTAGCCCCTTATCACCCAGAGCACACATGTCACAATCACGAAGAACGCAAGGCAGCATCCGCAGCCGGAATGGAGAGGGCAAACATCCATGTACTGTACCTCTTCTAGCAGCGTGATGGTGTTCCTGCAGTTCAGTAGCCGGGTGGTAAAACTGGACGTCGTTGGGGAATTGTAATCTTCCGTGGTCTCAGCAATAAACTCCGACACAGTGATCTGGTCCGGCATGGTCCTGCCCAACGGGGACAGTCGGAAAGCCACAAGGAGAAGAAAGGGGAGACAAGAGAGGGAGAGCATTAAAGACAGGGCAGGGCATCAAGGAGAGGAGATCAGCTGGGCTCCTGACTGCAGTGGGAGTCTGCTAGAAAGAGAGGAGAAGCAGGATGCCCTTCCGGGTAGTAGCGATTATACTAACTAGGGGTTGGGGGGAGGAATCTCCCCGGGCCACGTCTGTCTCCCCAGGACCAGCTCTTCTTCCGCCATCCAAAGTCAATAGGGGCTGCTCAGGTCGTCTCAGAGCCCCTATCCGCCAAAGGGGGCGCGTCCCAGGCACACCCCCAAATATCTCCCCCCCACCAGGATCTCCCCAGACTTTGCTAACAAGCGGCCAGCCGAGTACCAGGTCCAACCATTCAACCCCCCCACGCTTTTGCAAAAATGCAAAGTGATCTCTCCCAGTTCCAGAAAGCCACTGGTCCCAGCAACGGGAAGGGGAGGAGAGGGGTGGGCAGCCTCCCCAGGAGAGGAAGGGGCGCTCCGCCAAAACCTCCTCCAGCCCGGAGAGGGCACACCAGCCCTCTTGGCATCTCCCCTTCCCCAAAAATAGGGGAGTCCCATCTCTCCTTCTTGGCCCGGGTCTCGCCCCCCCCTTCAATCCTGGAAACTGGGGGGGGGAACTGCTCTGCAAGGGACGGAGCCCTCTCCCCTTGGCGGGGCTGCTGCAAGAGGGTCTCCCCTTCACCCCAGAGCTACTAACTTGCGCAGGCGACCCCCTCTGCCCCTCCGCTGCGCCCCCCCAAGCTGGAGCCGGGGGGGTGTGTGGAAGGGAACCAGGCAAGCGGGGAAATCAGCAACAGCAGCGGAGGAGGAGAACGGAGACCCCGGCTGCAATCCCCCGAGCAGCACCGCCGAGGATGCCCGCCCGTCCGTCCGTCCGTCCGACTGACCGACGCGCCTCTTCCTCCCTCCCTCCTCCCTCCCTCCGCGCGCGCTCCCGCGCCGCCTGCTGCAGCCGCCTCCTCCTCCTCCTCCGCCAGCGGGCGGGCGGGGGCAGCAGAACGCACGCGCGTGCCCGCCTGCCCCGCCTACTCCGGAGGATGGGGGCGACGGTCAGAGAGAGAGAAAAGAGCGCGGGCGTAAACGCGCAGGCGCGCCCTCCTGGATGCAAGACTTCCAAGTAGCGCATGCGCTCCGGTTGAGTTTTTGTTTAGAGAGAGAGAGAGAGAGTGGGGGGGAGAAGGGAGAATGATTTACCAATCCGCCCCGCCCACTCCTCTCCCCCTCCCGCTTCGCCGCCGCATCACGTGAGGAAAACAAGGAAGTGGCCGGCGCACGCGCCTCGTCCCTTCCCCCCCGTGCGGCGGGACTCTGGCAAGGAGGGAGCGGGCGGGCGGGCGGGCGCGCGCTGGGCAGCAGCAGCAGCAGCAGCAGCTCCTCCTCCTCCTCCGCGCGCATGCCCGCTCGCGCCAACCCCATTTTTGGTTCCTCATCCCTGACTCCGGGATGGTGGCTCCGAATCAAACCGAAAAATGTCACCGGTGTGACTGGACTTTGCTTAGGCGCAGTGTTTCTCAACCTTGACCATTTTAAGGCATGTGGACTTCAACTCCCAGAATTCCACAGCCAGCATTGCTGGCTGTGGAATTCTGGGAGTTGAAGTCCACATGCCTTAAAATGGTCAAGGTTGAGAAACACTGGCTTAGGGGAAAAAGAAGAGAGACTCTGCGAAAAGCCGCCAGGGATACTATATACCGGGAAGGTTTTGCTTTTCCCGGTCAAACCATTTGTTGCTTTTGTTTGGGAAAGAAGAATATTCAAGCGTAGAGGTGAAGGACTTGCTCAGTTCAGAAGAACAGGAAGAGTTCGGAAAGGGACCTTGGAGGTCTTCTAGCCCAACCCCTTGCTCAAGCAGGAGACCCTGTAACATTTCAGACAAATGGCTGTCCAGTGCAAGCATAAACTAGGCTAGGGAGTCGGGCTCAGTTAAGGGATTAATTTCTGGAACACAATGACTCGAGGAATTCTGAATTATCTGAAAGAGACAGTTTGGTCTAGGCTAGGGTTAAGACATCGGGGCTAGAAAGCAAGGAGACAGGGAGTTCTAGTTCTGCCTTAGACATGAAAGCGGGCTGAGTGGCTTTGGGTCAGTCATCAAGAGACCTTGAGTTCTAGGTCCACTTTGACCATGAAAGTTGGTTGGGGATTTTGGGCAACTCACTAGGAGTCTGGGAATTCTAGTCCTGACTTAGCCATGAAAGCTGGTTGGGTGACTTTGGGTCAATCATCAAGAGACCTTGAGTTCTAGGTCCACTTTGACCATGAAAGTTGGATGGGGATTTTGGGCCACTCACTAGGAGTCTGGGAATTCTAGTCCTGACTTAGCCATGAAAGCTGGTTGGGTGACTTTGGGTCAATCATCAAGAGACCTTGAGTTCTAGGTCCACTTTGACCATGAAAGTTGGATGGGGATTTTGGGCCACTCACTAGGAGTCTGGGAATTCTAGTCCTGACTTAGCCATGAAAGCTGGCTGGGTGACTTTGGGTCAATCATCAAGAGACCTTGAGTTCTAGGTCCACTTTGACCATGAAAGTTGGATGGGGATTTTGGGCCACTCACTAGGAGTCTGGGAATTCTAGTCCTGACTTAGCCATGAAAGCTGGCTGGGTGACTTTGGGTCAATCATCAAGAGACGTTGCGTTCTAGGTCCACTTTGACCATGAAAGTTAGATGGGGATTTTGGGCCACTCACTAGGAGTCTGGGAATTCTAGTCCTGACTTAGCCATGACAGCTGGCTGGGTGACTTTGGGTTAATCACCAAGAGACCTTGATTTTTATTTCAACCTTATCCATGAAAGCTGGATGAGGGATTTTGGGCCACTTACCAGGAGCCTGGGAATTCTAGTCCTGTCTTAGCCATGAAAGCTGACTGGGTAACTTTAGGCCAACATTAGATCTAATTTTTGTCTCTGGCCAGTGGCAGAATGATCTGGAAATGGGGGAGGTAGTTGTTGAACCCCTGTCATGGTCAGATCATTCACTCCTCAGGATGGACTTCCGGACCGCTCCCCACCGCCGCAGGGAGGAGGAACCGCCTAGATGGTTCCGCCCCAGGCGCCTGATGGACCCGGAGAGGTTCCTGACGGAGCTTGGGCCATATCCTGAGGACCTAGTTCACGATTCGGTTGACAATCTGGCGGCGGCCTGGGAGACGGCCGCTGCCGCAGCATTGGACCGAGTCGTGCCTTTGCGGCCTCTGACCCGGCGCAG
>NW_015386129.1:248391-250527 GCF_001527695.2 Protobothrops mucrosquamatus
ATTTGGGAGGGAAGGCCACAAACCACTTAATTCTCCTTTGTCACACTGGGCTTTCTTTTTAAAAAAAGTAGACTGACCCACATTTCCTCTACAAACTTGTTCCTTTGTTTATTGCTTGGGGGTGGAGGAAGGAGAGGGTGCATTCAGCTGGATCTCCTCAGCTGAATTCAAAGAATTTTAAAGGGTAAAAAGTCAAACTCAGATTAGCTTCGCTTTGCAGGATGGAAAAGCTTCTGAGGTGCTTCTGAGCAGTCAAATAGGAACATTTAGAGAAATGGGGCCGGTGTACTGGTTTGGAAAGTTGGACTGACTCTGTTGCAGGAGATTGCAAAAATGGGGCAACTCCAGCATTGATCACCCAAGACAAAGGAGGAACCATGTGTGTCACCACTTCCCCAACAGTGTGAAGTCCTCCGTGCTCTCTTGAGCTTGGTGGTTTTCTTGCAGACATTTCACTACCACGCTAGGTAACATCATCCCTTCCCCAAGGCCACACCTTATGAATCTGTACTTCTAATTGCCAGGCAGTGGAGCATGACAGGGAAATGCCGAAATTGGCAGAATATGGCAGACACTACACCCCTTCAGCAGAAAAATAAGGTCAGCATGATTGCTCAGGATCACTCCTCTCCAGCTAAGAGAAAATGTCACAGATTTTGCACGTTTTGTCTTTCGATAGAATTGGAAAAAGAAGAATAACACACTGATACACCTAAGAACTTGACCACAAGATGAAGTTGTGAAGTTTCATGGGAAACTGCAGGGAGGGGGGAAGGTGTAACTGAGGCATGTTAATACCACAGGTATGATGGAGGCCTACCCTATATTTTTTTCACCTAGTGAAAATGTAGTGTTTGATGTGGCTTTTGTGTGTGTGTGTGAATTCCTTTGGCCCCTGCTGAAATGGGTATGTATGTGTATGTGTGAAAAATGAACTCCCACCAGCTGTTGAACATCATTTTACAATGTGAACGAACCAGAGGGATGGTTGTTCACCAACCAATTGGAATAAACATTGTAATAAACCCTAACCTTTACCCTTAATCTCTGTAGCACCTGAGGGCAGGAGAAGAAGCAGTGGGTGGAAGCTCCTCAAAGGGAGATCTAACCTAGAAATATGGAGGAATTTCTGGATTGTGAAAGCAATTAACCAATGCAATAACTTGCCTCCAGGAGTTGTGGCTGCCCCATTGCTGGAGGTTTTCAAGAAAAGATTGGACAACTATTTGTCCAGGTTATTATAAGAACTTCTGCCCTGGGCAGGGGGCTGGACTAGATGACCTCCAAGGTCTTTTCCAGCCCTAAGAATCTATGAAACATAGTGCTCGTGGGGCTGGAGTGCATGAGGGTTGAACTGTGTTACAACCAAATCAGGAAAAAAAACAAACTAGGTGAGGTATTGCTTAACTCTTTCCCTCCCTGCTATTTTAGTCTCTCAGATTGCCTTGAGCAATTTAGCTTTCCACATCCTTCACTTTATATTCCCCAGTGGATTTTCAATCAAATGTTATTTCCCTGGAATGTCTGTTAATTTACATGCAGACTATTAGCGAAGCACTATCATGCAAGACAGGAATGCAAAGGAAAGGACTGAAGGTTTTATTTTTCCTTTTATCCTTCCTGTTCTGTCTGCAATTACAGGAGTCCCCTTTATATTCATCGTAGCCTTCGGTTAACTTAACTCTCTCTGCCCATTTTAATGCTTTGGGGGAAAAAATGTGTATGTCTCAATCGTTCCAAATTTAATAAAGCAAAAAGGAAGTTTAATCCGATTTTCTGGCATCTCTGCTTTATGTTTTCATAAAGTAGTAACTGTGAGAGGGACCTTGGAGTCCTAGTGGACAATCACCTAAATAGGAGCCAGCAGTGTGCTGCAGCTGCCAAAAAGGCCAACACAGTGCTGGGCTGCATTAACAGAGGGATAGAATCAAGATCAAGTGAAGTATTAATACCACTTTACAATGCCTTGGTAAGGCCACACTTGGAATACTGCATCCAGTTTTGGTCACCACGATGTAAAAAAGATGTTGAGACTCTAGAAAGAGTACAGAGAAGAGCAACAAAGATGATTAGGGGACTGGAGGCTAAAGCATATAAGGAACGGTTGCTGGAATTGGGTATGTCTAGTTTAATGAA
>NW_015386129.1:250627-281461 GCF_001527695.2 Protobothrops mucrosquamatus
CTTATTAAGTTAGTAACACGGTTGTTAAGACTTGGATCTGGTTTCCTCATTGACGTTGCTTGTCAGGAGGTCACAAAAGGGGATCCCATGATCCCCTGGGACACTGCGACCGTCACAAATATGAATCAGTTGTCAAGCATCTGAATTTTGATCACGTGATCCTGGGGATGCCGCAATGGTTATAAGTGTGAAAAACAGATGTAAGCCATAGAATCAAGATCATGTGAAGTATTAATACCACTTTACAAGGCCTTGGTAAGGCCACACTTGGAATATTGCATCCAGTTTTGGTCACCACAATGTAAAAAAGATGTTGAGACTCTAGAAAGAATACAGAGAAGAGCAACAAAGATGATTAGGGGACTGGAGGCTAAAACTTACAAGGAACGGTTGCTGGAATTGGGTATGTCTAGTTTAATGAAGAGAAGGACGAGGGGGGACATGATAGCAGTGTTCCAGTATCTCGGGCTGCCACAAAGAAGAGGGTGTCAAGCTATTCTCCAAAGCGCCTGAAGGCAGGACAAGAAGCAACGGGTGGAAACTAATCAAGGAGAGAAGCAACCTAGAACTAAGGAGAAACTTCCTGACAGTTAGAACAATTAACCAGTGGAACAACCTGCCTCCAGAAGCGGTGAATGCTCCAACACTGGAAGTTTTTAAGAAGAGACTGGACAGCCATTTGTCTGAAATAATATAGGGTTTCCTGCCTGAGCAGGGGGTTGGACCAGATGACCTCCAAGATCCCTTCCAACTATTATTATTATTATTATTATTATTATTATTATTATTATTATTATTATTATTATTATTATTATTATTATTATTATTATTATTATTATTATTACTCTTTTCCATTGTAACTCTGAACAGTCACTAAAAGAACTGTTGTAAGTCAAGGACTACCTGTAAATAATAGATAAAAATAGAAAAGAAGGACAATGGGCAGGAAAATGAAAACCCTTCGGCAAAAGACACATCACACCCCAGTCTTAGGCATCTCATTCTTTGTCATGTCTTCTGTCCTATGGGCCGAACAGCTCACTCAACTCATCCTACCAGAACAGAGGATGCTCGGGCAGGAGATTTTCATTCCTAAACCAGCCACTATTCATTGGTGTCCATTTTGGGACCTTGCACATTGTAAACCCTGAGCAGAATCCCTATTCAAACCTTGGTGTGACCCAGTCTCACAGTTACTAGCATGAAAAATGGCATTCTGAAATGCCATAACTTTGCTTGTGTCCTCAGTTAACAGTGGTAACTGGGACTGCGAACTGCGAACTGTGATGTCACATGACTGCACTAATTTGTGATGGAACTTAACAATGGCAGTAAAAAAAAAACCCGACTGTCAGTCCTTTCACCTAATGACCGCAGTGATCAAAATTTGGGCTCTTGGCAACCAACATGTATTTACAACAATTGCAACATATTGATAGAATATTTGTAGCTCGTGGTTGAACTGTGGGGTCCTCGGTACTCTCCGAGCTCGATTATTTTCTTGCAAATCTTTCAGTACCAACTATGTCTATCACTGATGTTACCTAGTTTGTGTCAACGCTGCTAACATCGGATGTTTTTGCATTGACAACAAAGGGAAATGTAGCCATCTTTTACCTTTTGCTTTTAGAATTAGATGATGCTGGAAGGGGGGATGTGAATGAGAGTTCAGCTAGACATAACAACACTAGACCTAGCGTGAGAAACAAGGTTATTGTAACCAGAGCTGATAAGGAATTGGCAGGCTGGAGAACTGGAGAGGAGGCCCGTGCTTCAAGCTAATTGGGGAATGTGATTTATGACTTAATTGAAGGAGAGAATTGTGCTTTGATACTATGTGCTCAGGGGAGGGGAATTCAGTTTTTGGCTTCGATTATACACTGCCGATGTTATGCTACTCAAATATTCTTTAAGATAAACAATGCCTCGGAGTTCTTTTGAAGAATTTCATCTGTCGGAACCATGACAGTTTGGTAATGAAATGTCTGCAAGAAAACAAGCAAGCTCAGAGAGCACCAACAACTCCACAGTCGTCGTCGTCATCGTTGTCCTCCTCCTCCTCCTCCTCCTCCTCCTCCTCCTCCTCCTCCTCTTCTCCGCAAAGACCACTCCCTTCTATCACTGATGATGTTACCTAGTTTGGTAATGAAATGTCTGTAAGAAAACAAGCAAGCTCAGAGAGCACCAAGGACCCCACAGTCCTCCTCTTCTCCACAAAGACCACTCCCTTCTATCACTGATGATGTTACCTAGTTTGGTAATGAAATGTCTGCAAGAAAACAACCAAGCTCAGAGAGCATCAAGGACCCTACAGTTACAGCATATAGGAGTATTGTCAGCACTTGACAACCGACATGTATTTATGATGGTTGTAGAGTACCTTCACGGAAAGTCCAATGTACCATTCTGAAGAGCCATATAAAGACCAAATAAAAGTGTAATCAATAGCGGCCTTGACATTTATTAGGCATTTTAGCTGTTTTGAACCTTTCACTGTGAAACACAAAGGGGCATCTTCATTTTAAAAACAATTTTCAGATGAGAAGAAAACGATTGCCACCACAGCAAGATAATTTAGCACATCCTGATAACTACAGTGCTGTTTAATGCTGCCATCAGCACCATTACAGTATGTATTTCAAAGGTGAGACTTGATGTGTCACGCAGAAGTGAATTTAAATATCTTTATTATTGGAAAAATTCCCTATGTATGCTTTATTTCCTCCTATTTTCCCGACAGTAACAGCCTCCTGAGGTGAATTGGGCGGTGAGAGAGTGACTGGCCCAAGTCACCCAGCCAGCTTTCATGCCTAAGGCAAGACTAGAACTCACCGACTCCTGGCGATTGGCCCAAAGTCACCAGCTGGTTTTCGTGTCTAAGGCAGGACTAGAATTCACAGTCTTCTAGTGATTGGCCCAAAGTCACTCAGCCAGCTTTTGTGCCTAAGGTGGGACTAGAACTCACAGTCTCCTAGTTTCATGCCTGGTACCTTAGTCAACTAGATCACGGGTAGGCAACCTTGGCTCTTTTATGACTCGTGGACTTCAACTCCCAGAATTCTTGAGCCAGCCACGCTGAGGGGAAAGGGAGAAGTTTCCAAGCTGAGCCATGCTGGCTCAGGAATTCTGGGAGTTGAAGTCCACGAGTCATAAAAGAGCCAAGGTTGCCTACCCCTGAACTAGAGCAAACTGGCTCTCTATTGCTTTCAGTGTTTTCACAGTGTTTCATCTGTAATTTAGCTGTGGGAATTGGACTTGGACTTCTCCCCATTCCCTCCCCCTTGCAAAACACAAACATTAAACAAAAAAAATGAAGTTCAAGTGGTAAGAACCTGAACTGAAATTTCAGCACTGTATGCTTCTTGGAGAAGACGGTGGAAACATCAGATAAGAATCCTCCACTTTAACATCCCTACCCATGCATTTTCTCCATATTTCTGTTTCAACCTCCTCTGGTTAGAGTTGGCTCCGATCCTTGCCTTTAATTAAACCTGTCATTCAATGGCTTGCATCCCCTACTTTGGCATGAATTGGATTCTTAGCATAGTACAGCAATGAATCAAAAATGGACTCTACTGCAGGGAAGGCAGAGAAGAAAGTTTAAAACACGGTGAACCCTTTGCGGTTGTTTGGAAGGGTGTGGCTGTAGTATGGAACAGGTACAGCCCTTTCAGTGGCACAAAGAATATCTTTTCCCTTTGTTGTTTGGGGGCAGGACAGTAAACAAATGATAATCTCAAATCTTTGTAGGCAGGTTCCAGCAAAGTCTAATGAAAGTCTTTTCTTGGTGCTCAAGATTAGCCTGTTGGAAATACCTTTTTCCTGTTACCTACACTCAGAACTCTTTTAACTCTTTTAATTAAGGAGAAACTTCCTGACCGTGAGGACAATCAACCAGTGGAACAGCTTACCCCCAGAAATGGTAGGAGCTCCATCACTGGAGATTTTCAAGAAGAGACTGGACTTTCACCTGTCTGGTATGGTATAGGTCAGTGGTGGCCAACCTATGGCACGCGTGCCAGAGGCGGCACTCGGAGCCCTCTCTGTGGGCACATGTGCCGTTGCCCCAGCCAAGCCTCCCCCCATGACCCCCTCCTCACCAGCAGCCCCCCTGGAGGAAAGTCACCCCCAAGCGTGAGCCACACGGTGCAGCACAGCCAAGGACATGGCAGCCAGGCAACGTAGACAAGACTCTGCCCTCACGCCCCATCCCACACAGTTGATGCTATGGGGCGTGAGCAGAGGGCGCAGCCGCCATGGCGCTGCTGGGCTGCCTGGGCAATCTGCGGTGGGCCCTTGAGGCGGTGAGTGGTCCTGTGGGCAGGCGGGGTGAGGGCGGGGAAGGGGCGGGGAAGGGGGTGGAGCTGGGGCGGGGCCAGTTTTTGGGCACTCAGTCTCTAAAAGGTTTGCCATCACTGGTATAGGTTCTCCTGCTTGAGCAGGGGGCTGGACTAGAAGACCTCCAAGATCCCTTCCAGCTCTATTCTATTCTATTCTATTCTATTCTATTCTATTCTATTCTATTCTATTCTATTCTATTCTATTCTATTCTATTCTATTCTACTCTACTGTACTCTACTCTATCTCTATCAATACAATTGGTCATCAATTTATAATCGGTTGCTTATCAACTGTTTGAACTTAAGATGGACCCCCAAAAAGGTACTTATGACCCAGATTTGAAATTCTGACATCTGGGTGCCCTCTAAGGTCACATTGCCGTATTCTGTGTGCTTGACAACTACTATGCATGTTGGGACATTTGCAGTGCCCTGAGGTCAAACGACAATTTGCATTGCTTTTTCCGAAAACCAGCATATACTTTTGATTTCCTGCAAAAGGACACCCAACGCGAGCCATGGTTCTGCTTAACAACTGCCCCCCCAAAAAAGTCATAAAATCAGGCATGGTTACGTGATGACCTGGTTAATGACCATCACAGCTTACAACTGTAACTGTAGGCCAAAATACAATTGTAAGTCAAGGACTACTTAAGAGTTGTGTTTTCAAAAAAACACACGTATGTACCAATTAACCATCCTTTTTATGCAATTATTCTGATTTTCTTGGTTAGCCTGACACCAGCTGAGCCCTAGACTCAGCCGAGCTCATAAAACACAAACACAAGTGTGATTGGTTTCTTTGTAATTTAATGTTATCATGTAAAGCAGGGGTCTTCAAACTTGGCTCTTTTAGGACTCGTGGACTTCAACTCCCAGAATTCCTCAGCCAGGCACGCTGGCTGAGGAATTCTGGGAGTTGAAGTCCACGAGTCATAAAAGGGCCAGGTTTGAAGACCCCTGAGGTAAAAGGAGCCATAGTCTTATGATTATTCTTCTAAGATGTTGTATGGTGAGAAACATCCACTGTGTCCACTCGGCATGGTTGATTTGGTTACCGAATCTACCCATTTTCTGTGTTTACACAACACACTGAACAATGAACCAATCAAGTGTAAAAGTAAACAAGCCTAGCATTCTGCATGAGGGGACTGAGATCATTCAGCATTCAACTGATTTGAGTAAGTGGGTCGTGGTTGTACCCAATTCCCAAGAAGACACGTATATTTTTTTGAACTGTGGAGGATCTCATATAATTCTTTTCCAAACTAAAATTCCCTTTTAAAGTTCAGTACACCATATAGGCCCATATTTAACCTATAAATATAGGTAATCCTCGACTTACCAGCCCAATTGAGCCCTACATTTCTTTGCTAAGCAGGACAGTTTATTAAATGAATTTTGCCCCATTTTACGACCTTTCTTGCCACAGTTATTAAGTGAATCGCTACGGTTGTTACTAACACGGTTGTTAAGTGAATCTGGCTTCGCCAAAAGGTCGCAAAAGAGAATCACATGACCCCAGGACACTGTAACCGTCGTAAATATAAGTCAGTTGCCAAGTGTCTGAATTCTGATCACATGACCGTGGGGATGCTGCAACGGTCGTAAGTGTGAAAAATGGTCATAGGTTACATTTTTCAGTACCGCTGTAACTCTGAACGGTCACTAAACGAATGATGGAAAGTCAAGGACTACCTGTATTTACCATAAACAAGGGTTGGATTTATTAGGCAAACAGGTTAAAAACTAGTTGGCTTGTTTGTAGTTCACTGCATCATTATGTGGTCCAAGCACACCATATTATTGTGCTTTTCTTCTTTATCGTTTTGTTTATAGTTGTCAGCTTTCATCATTTTGAACATTTTTATGATCCGGCTGCCTATTCTCATCTTGAGTTCTCATATTTCAGCAAAAAAATACAAACCATAGCCATCAGTCATTCATATCCCTGCCAAGTCTCTCCAGTACTAATGCCTATATAACCTTTAAGCTCCTATAAGCTAAATTCGTGCTCCTTTTGACTTCTCCCATGTTTGCTGCTCTTGGCTGATCTGCACTGACTTTAAAGTAGGTCATATCCAAATTCCTCAGGAAAGATAACTGACACAGGCTATGTTTTGCATACCTGTCAGGCCAAAAAAGAGGCAGTTGCATTTTAGTCCACCATTGGTATGTGGTTTTGTGTGAAGGTTGGAAAAAAAATGGCTCATTTCGTCTCCATATATTAAGACTGCCACAATATGTAAAAACAAAGATGTTGCGACTTTAGAAAGAGTGCAGAGAAGAGAAATAAAGATGATTAGGGGGCCGGAGGCTAAGACATATGAAGAACAGTTGCAGGAATTGGGTATGTCTAGTTTAATGGCCAGGGGTGACGTGATAGCAGTGTTCCAATATCTCAGGGGCTGCCACAAAGAAGAGGGGGTCAACCTACTTTCCAAAGCACCTGAAGGCAGGAGAAGAAGCAATGGATGGAAACATATGAAGGAGAGAACCAACCTAGAACCAAGGAGAAATAATCAACCAGTAGAACTGGTTGCCTCCAGAGGTTGTGGCTGTTTCATTATTGGAGGTTTTCAAGAAGAGATTGGTCAGTCATTTGCCCAAAATGGTATAGATTCCCTTGCTGGAGCAGAGAGACTAGAAGACCTCCAAGGTCCCTTCCAACTCTGTTATTCTGTTATATAATCCTCAGATTTTGACCATTTGTTCAGCAACCCCAAGCTTCCCCCACCCCCAAGACACCATAATAACTGCAGTGGGGCGAGCCGGAATTGCATGGGTGCCTTGCTTAGTTACAACAACAACTTAAAGTCTGTGGGCTTAATTGTGGTCGTAAGTGGAAATGGCCAGGAATTTGAAGTTGTAACCCCAATTCATTAGAAGGAAATCAGACTGAGGACAACTGGAGTAATCTCAACTCTGTTCATAATACTAGTCCATTTTACCCCGAGTTCCCATCATCAGAAGCATCTGCAGAGGTGGGTCAAAAAAAATCAATAGGTTGCCCACAGCCCACAACCTTTCTCATAAGTATCATAACATACATTAAGAACCAGACTTTGATACCCTGTTTGTAATTGACATACTGACTTTTTTGTCTTATTTCCTGCAAAACACTTCCTGCACCACCTTATACTTTATCTGGAAAATCACCCCCAGAAATCGGGAGGCGCTCCATCACTGGAAAGTTTCAAGAAGAGGCTGGACAATCACCGGTCTGAGATGGTATAGGTTCTCCTGCTTGAGGGGGCTGGACTAGAAGACCTCCAAGGTCCCTTCCAGCTCTATTCTATTCTAATAACTCAAGATTTAAGATATGCAGCTTCTGTTGTTGCAAAACGTTTTAAATAGTCAGAAGGTTTAACAAGTTGTTTAAACTCTTCATCACAAAGTCTAACAGGAATGTGTGTGTGGTATAAATATTCCACCTTGATTTAAAATAGGTAAAATTAGGACATTAATGTTATGTATTATTTCCATATGATAATCTGTTCTTATAATAAAATAATTAATGTTAAGAAACAACATGCCTATAATCCATTTATATATGCTGGTATATCAGTATTTTCTTGAGAGACAAGTGAAGTTTCCATCTCAGGTGATTAATTCACTAAGTGCTTTTTCGGATCAGTTTAAACTCACTGTAGGTGGGGTAGAGCTTAGATAGAAAGTAGATATAGGAGTACAACATATTTTCAGGTGTTTGTACCCCACGTTTTGTATATCTGTAGGTGTTTAAATTATCTTTATTTTCTGCATGATCTCGTGACCATGGAGATGCTGTCACAGTTGGAAGGGTGAAAAAAAAAAACAACCGGTCCCTTTTTTTCCAGTGAAATTGTAACTTTGAACAGCCACACTAAACCAATGGTTTTAAGATGAGGACTGCCTGTAACCATCCAACAGGTTCCAGTCTTCCCCTGGGATCGCCCAGCCTTTTTTTTTTAATCTGCAAACTATCAAAATGGGAAGCTTTGTGGGCTTGGTTGTGCCACTTTTATCGGCTCCTATCAAGCCCAGCAAATCATGAATTATTTTAGCGGTAGAAAAAAGTAACAGGCAAGCAGCTGCGTGTCCCATATCGAGATTATTTATCTGTCTCTGTTTGAAATGTCCCTTTGACCCCGTCGTGTTAGGTAATTCCATTTCAGAAGAGGGGAAAAAAAAAATTTGACGCTAGTGGTAATATTCATTAACGTCAGTCCTAGGCTACAGAAAGAAAGCCTAATTCATTTGCCCACTTAGACTCAGCTGAGGCCATCCATTTCATTTCAGACAGGTCAAGAAATCAATTGCCCAGCAGGTCACTCGCTTGTTGCCATTAGCAGATGACACTCGTTTTTGCATTACCGTGTCCTCCTTCCATCCGTAGGTTTCATCTCTACTTAACCCAGAGATTCTCAGATGCCATCAAAACAGTCCCTTGGGGCAAAGAATTCTGGCTAATTCAGTCCTATAAATGTCTGGAAAAAGCTTCTGTCCCTTGATCTACCTTCTTTTTTATGTCCTTTATTGTTTTTGGATCTTCGCTAAGCTTTTTTTGTTTTGGGGTTGCAGTCATGTTGATTTCGGCCGCTGTCTTTAATTTCTTCCCTAACTGGAACTGTTTTTGCTGTACTTTTAGTGTGTGTGTTTTAAGAACTTTTACTTACCACAAGCTTTTGTACCCATCAGCTTCTCTTGTGCTGGAACTAAACTAACCATCACTGTTGTTTTTAACCACTTAGTCATGTCCAACACTTGGAGACTTTATAGGCTAATGCTCTCCATGCTGCCCTGTCAAGTACAGCTTCTTTCAATTGTTGGATGCTCAACTTTGCATCAGATTTGATCAGGGCGTTTTTTTTTTGTCATAGAACGCCCAGAACGGAGTTCCGGCACCTTTTTTGGATGGAACCTTGTAGGGTAGGCAAGGCGGGTTGTATGACGTGTGTGAGTTCTGGCACCTTTTTTTTTTTTTTTTACAAAAAAAGCACTGGATTTGATGTTATCAAGCCAGCATGTTGTTGTTGTTGTTGTTGTTGTTGTTGTTGTTGTTGTTGTTGTTGTTCTTCTTCTTCTTCTTCTTCTTCTTCTTCTTCTTCTTCTTCTTCTTCTTCTTCTTCTTCTTCTTCTTCTTCTTCTTCTTCTTCTTCTTCTTCATCATCATCATCTTGGAAGGGACCAACCCCCTGCTCAGGCAGGAAACCCTATACCATTTCAGACAAATGGCTGCCCAGTCTCTTCTTAAAAACTTCCAGTGTTGGAGCATTCACAGCTTCTGGAAGCAGGTTGTTCCGCTGGTTAATTGTTCTAACTGTCAGAAGTTGTGGGTGCTCCATCACTGGAGGTTTTTAAGCAGAGATTGGACAACCATCTGTCTGAAATGATACAGGGTTTCCTGCCTGAGCAGGGGGTTGGACTAGAAGATCTCCAAGGTCCCTTCCAATTCTGTTATTCTGTTACAGCCAACAAGATCTTAAAAGAAGCATATACACATATTTTTTGTATGGGAAAGAGTCTCTTAATATAGCAAATTCTGCTGGTAGTTTTTATAAACAGTGGTAGAGTACCATGTCAATTTAAACATTTTTTAATTTTAGCATTTTTTTTAAAATCAGGAAGCATTGCTGGTACTTGCTTATAGGAACCATATCCAGGGGCACCTAATACTGAATGCATGAACAACACAGAAATCTTTTTTTCCCCTTGACATTAAGTGCCTATTTTAGATACACACACCAGTTGATATGATATCAAGATCAACCGGCAACTGTAATCTGTAAGAAAGAGGGAAGTGTTGGTAGACGAGGGGGTGATGAAACAGAGGTTTCGGCTTACAGTTAGAAGCAGAGGCAGTAGAAAACTATTTTTGGAGCTGCAATGTGAATTTTAGAGTTTTCAAGTGGTAAATGGGTGGGTGAGTGGGTGGATAGATAGATGAATGGATGGATGGATGGATGGGTGGGTGGGTGGGTGGAGAGGTAGGTAGGTAGGTAGGTGGGTGAATGGATGGGTAGGTAGGTAGGTAGGTAGGTAGGTAGATAGATAGATAGATAGATAGATAGATAGATAGATAGATAGATAGATAGATAGATAGATAGATAGATAGATAGATAGATAGATAGATAGATAGAGAGACAGACAGACAGACAGACAGACAGGCAGGCGGGCGGGCNGGGTGGATAGGTAGGTAGGTAGGTAGGTAGGGTTAGGATTAAAACAGCTAAAACATACAAAGAAAGGTTACAGGAATTGGGTATGTGTAGTAGTCTAATGAAAAGAAGGACTAGGGGAGACATGATAGCAGTGTTCCAAAATTTGAGGGGCTTCTACAAAGAAGAGGAAGTCAAACTATTTTCCAAAGCATCTGAAGGCAAGACAAGAAACAACAGATGGAAACTAACCAAGGAGAGAAGCAACCTAGAACTAAGTAGAAATTTCCTAGCGGTAAGAGCAATCAACCATGGAATGGCTTGCTTTCAGAAGTTGTGGGTGCTCCGTCACTAGAAGACTTTAAAAAAAGACTGGACAAACATTAGTCTGAAATGATATAGGGTCTCCTGCTCGAGCAGGGGTTGGACTAGAAGACCTCCAACCTCTCTTCCAACTTTATTATTCTATGTTCTATATTAAGGTGACCAATCGTTCTCCTTTAGGGAGGACAGTCCTTCTGTCCTCTCTCGAAAAGTGTCCTCCTACATGTCCTCCTTTTCGATATTTGAAGACTAATCTGTAAATTTCCATATTCGATCGATGCCGATCCGATCCGTTGCATGTGATGTGACGTATTTGTATTTGACATGACGATTCGTCAAGGCTCGGCACAGTGCAGCGAGACGCGATTATGAGACGCATGCGCTCCACACAGGAGAATTGTTTTGAGAGAGTGTGCCACGCGCAACAGTGCGCCGCATGCAAGTGGCTTTGTTTACTTCTTACCGAAACACGACACGGCACACACGCATGCACGCATTAGACTCACTTTTTTTCTTCAATTTATTTGTGTCCCCCTTCTCGTTGTAAAAAAGTTGGTCACCTTATCTATATTCTACGCTTTTCAGAGACTTTATCAAAATCCACTGCCTTAGTGAAATTTCTTGGAGAACTGGGAGCTACTGAAGAATCACAAGAATGTCGCCTACTGTAGCCCCGGAAGAAACATTTTTATTATCTTTTTGCATTCTCTGCTGTCCCTCAAAAGTATCAAAGGAAACTGATGTTTTGTATTTAAGTGGTGAGATTAAAGGGCTATTAAAATCTGAAAGTTGATTCTTTTAGCAGGTGAATCTCCCATTTCCAAGGCTGCTTTCAACCATCTGTCTCAAAAGAATGCTGGAAGGGAAAAAAAAAATCCTCAGAAACTGAAGTGAAGCTGAACCCAGAGCCGCCCATGATAAACTGACTTACTTGCTGATTCAGTTTTGCCTTTGTGTTTGGAAGCTGTCATGCCACAGCAAGTTACACCAACAAAGGCATTTAAGGCATTCGAGATTTTGCAAGAACAATAAGCAATAAAGCCTGTACTTTGGAACGGTTGTATTCAGGAAAGAAACGGAAAATGCAGCAAATCAGAAATGTATAAAGAGCCAGAGAGAGAAAGGAGATGTTTTTGGCAGGGGTAGAAGGGAGATAATGGGATTGCTGGAATTGAATTGCTTTTTGGTTCTACTTCCTCAATGCAAAAGGCCTTTGGCAATTGGCAAAATTGTCAAGCGTAAATAACAATAATAGGATGAAATTGTTGACCGTATAACAGAATAATAGAGTTGGAAGGGACCTTGGAGGTCATCTAGTCCAACCCCCTGCCCAAGTAGGAAACCCTATACCAGGGGTAGGTAACCTTGGCTCTTTTATGACTCGTGGACTTCAACTCCCAGAATTCCTGAGCCAGCCATGCTGAGGGGAAAGAAAGAGGTTTCCAAGCTGAGCCATGCTGGCTCAGGAATTCTGGGAGTTGAAGTCCACGAGCCACAAAAGAGCCAAGGTTGCCTACCCTTGCCCTATACCATTTCATAACTTTGGATCCAGATTGTGAGTCTCCTTTTTTTTCCCGTCTGTTCGGTCGTTAAGCAACCGAAGCTGGCAGGAGCTATGCTAAATTACCCTCCTTTGATTCTTCAATACCTTCAAGTGCTCCAAGAAATTTCAGCCAGGCAGTAGATTTTGATAAGTCGAAGACTATCTGCATAGTAGTAAGTTTGTGAAATTTTACTTTAGCCACTGATCATATTCCAATATCTCAGAGGTTGCCACAAAGAAGAAGGGGGGGGGGTCAACCTATTCTCCAAAACACCAGACTCACAATCTGGATCCAAAGTTATGATGCCCCCCCCATGGTCACATGATCACACTTCTGGGACTTGGCAACACAGCTGCATGTACGGCCATTTGTGGTGTCCCTCGGTCACGTGACTGTGTTTTACGACAGTTTTGCCAAAAACTGGCATTTACTTCTATTTTTTGGCAAAATTGTTCCACAGTGAAACAATGGGTTCCCGTAAAAACTGCACTTTTTCCCCCCCCCCCCCAACTGCTGCATTCAGTTAACAACCCTCAAAAAAGATTGTGAAATCAGGTCGGTCACATGACTGACCCATTTTACAACTATAACGAACAAGGATTGTAACTCAAGGACTACCTGTATTTTAATCTATTTATTTTTAGATTTTCCCCTTAAGCTCCCTCCCAGTTTTGTTTTTAATTCTGATACTTATGCTTCACAGACTCTTTTCTCACTGAGCAAATTCGTTTTATTACCGGGAAATGAAAAGCATTGCATTATTTATTTAAGACGGAGCGAAAAATTAATGAAAACAATAATTCCAGAAGTTATGAATAGCTATAGTAAAGCAGCAGAGAACAGCATAATAAAGCAGTCACTTCCAGACCTTATGATTATATATATGCCCTAGCATTTTCAATCATGTAAAAAAATACATATCTAGGTCAGGAATGAGGATCCTAGTCTGGTCTAGTTAGAGATTAAACCACCTATGGGCAAGGGAGTCAGATACTGGACAGTAGGCAGAAATCCATACCACTAAATCTTCCCATATGATCCTCAGATCCCTCTTGACCCAGGAATTGAGTTTTAAAATAGTCCAAAATACCAAAATATTAATCCTGTGGTTTTGTAGCAACTATCAGTTGTAACTATGTGAGCATGGGGTTAACGTAATGAATATTTTAATTAATATTTTCCCAAGCTTGGATTGCTCACTCTTTTTTAATTCAAAAAAAGTGAGCGAGAATACTGGACTGTTCAATGTGAGAAACTCTTGAACAGATTGTCAGTATTGGCCGTGCTGTAAAACAGCTGATGCACAAACATCCTGCAGAGGTGGAGGAAAAAAACAAACCCCTGAGGCAGCCCATCAAGCTATACTGCAAATATTTCAATATTTTCAGTCTTATTTCCCATCTGCATTCAGGACAATTATCCTAGGTATCCATCCGCAAAAATAGAATCTCAGTTAATGATCATGCTTTCAGGACCTCTACTCAAAAAAGTCATGTTTTTATGACTGAACTCTAACCTCAAGGGGTGAGTTGAACATTTTTAAAGGTTGGTCTTGGGCTCTAAATTACAAAAAAGAAGATACAAGGCCCTAGGGCCGAGGCCCTAGAAAGAGTGCAGAGAAGAGCAACAAAAATAATAAGGGATCTGGAGGCAAAATCGAATGATGAATACCTCAGGCAGGGATAGGCAACCTTGGCTCTTTTATGACTTGTGGACTTCAACTCCCAGAATTCTTGAGTCAGCATGGCTGGTTCAGGAATTCTGGGTATTGAAGTCCACAAGTCATAAAAGAGCCAAGGTTTACCAACCCCTGACCTAAGGGAACTAGGTATGTTTAGTCTAACAAAGACAAGGCTTAGGGGTGACATGATAGATGTCTTCCAATACTTGAAGGGTTGTCACACGGAAAAGGGTGTAGATTTACTCTCCATTGCACCTGAGAGCAGGACAAGAGAGCAGGAAGATCCTCAGAAGATGATCCAACTTGGAAATAAGGAGGAATTTCCTGACTACGACAACAATTAATCACTGGGACAATTTGTCTCCTGGAGTCGTGGCTGCTCCATTGTTGGTGTTTTTCAAGAAAAGATTAGACAACCATTTGTGCAGGATGTTATAAGGACTCCTGTCTTGGGCAGGGGTTTGGACTAGAAGACCTTCAAGGTTTCTTCCAGCTTTATGATTCTATAACAGTCACAGCCAAAGTTTTCATCAGAACCCTCTACATCAGGGGTAGTCAACCTTGGCTCTTTTCCTGCTGGCTCAGGAATTCTGGGAGTTGAAGTCCACGAGTCATAAAAGAGCCAAGGTTGACTACCCCTGCTCCACATGTTCATTGTTTTCCCTCAGAAACATCTACCTTGACCTGTTTTGATGATCGTCAATGTCTGACATATCTCTTTTTATTTTTCATACCTTTTATTTTGTTGCGTTCTGTACTGGCCCAAATAAATCTCATCCTTTTTAGCTCAGTATTTTATCTCTCTTAAGTATTTTACAGTCTTTTTAGCTGTAGAGTTTCATCTCTCCGGCCCTTTTCAGTTGCTGTAGTTACACCTTTGAATGCCCAATGGTAGCTAAATTCTTGACTCTTTGTTGAGGCCTCTGGAGGTGTCTGCTCATGAGAAAAAGGAATAGAGAGGGTGAATGGGAGCATGGCAGCTTCATGAGAACTGAAGAAACTTCTTGGATGAGAAGCTAAATGTTTTCAGAGGAAAAAAAAACCCCAAGAAAGTCCAGTTGCCTTTTGGAAAAAGCACCTTTGGGACAACCATGACCTGGATGATTGAGAATCTCTGTAAACACTGACCCTTGGAAATAGGTTAAGGTGAGTTTGGGCTATGGTTACAGAGAAAACAGCTGATTCTTCCAAAATGAAGGCAGGATCATGATCTGTTTTCGCAAGAAGTACCAACAGCTGAGTGATAGGTTTACCCTCAGAGGTTTGACTTGATAGTGAAGAGTACAGGTAGTCCTCGACTTACGGCCACAACTGAGCCCAAAATTTCTCCTGTTAAGTGAGACATTTGTTAAGTGAGTTTTGCCCCATTTTACAACCTTTCTTGCCACAGTTGTTAAGTGAGTCACCACAGTTGGTTAGTAATATGGTGGTTAAGTGAATCTGGCTTCCCCATTGATTTTGCTTGTCAAAAGAGGATCAGATGAGCTTGGAACACTGCAACGGTCATAAGTGTGAAAAACCATTATCCGTCATTTTTTTCAATGTCGTCGTAACTTTGAATAGTCACTAAATGAACTGTTGTAAATCGAGGACTATCTGTATTCACCTATTTCTGAATCCGTTTTCAAATCTACGATGATGGTGTTCCGTTAAGCAGGAAATTCTGGGCTTGATTATGACAGCCTTCCTAAACCCGTTCCTTTCTTTGGGACTGGTTATCGATAATCTACTATTTATTTATTTCCCAGTTGCAATGTGTGGCTGTGAAAATTGGACCATAAGAAAGGCTGAGCGCAAAAGAATTGAGGCCTTTGAACTATGGTGCTGGATGAGACTCCTGCGAGACCCCTGGACTGCAAGGAAATCAAACTGGTCAGTCCTAGAAGAGATCAACCCCGACTGCTCTTTAGAAGGCCAGATCCTGAAGTTGAAACTCAAGTACTTTGGCCACCTAATGAGAAGAAAGGACTCACTGGAGAAGGGCCTAATGCTGGGAAAGATTGAGGGCAAAAGAAGAAGGGGACGACAGAGAATGAGGTGGCTGGATGGAGTCACTGAAGTAATAGGCATGAGCTTAAATGGACTCCAGAAGATGGTAGAGGACAGGAAGGCCTGAAGGAACGTTGTCCATGGGGTCACGATGGGTCGGACACGACTTCGCAACTAACAACAACAACAATTATTTGTGGAAACCAACGTGATTGGAGAGCATCAGATTGAGGGAAACATGAGAATCAGGGTCACAAAACCCATGTTGAGTTTTCTATTCAATGACAAAAAAACCTCAGTTATCCTAGCCTACCTCCAAAGATCATTCTGAGAATAAAGAGAGGAAACATGGACACTACCCTGATCTTTTAGAATTAGGAAATGGATGGACTGGAGAGGCCTTTGTCTTCTCCAACGCCCTACTGTGAAGTTAAGATAAGCCCTCAGTGCAAACTTCCTTTCAGTATCCCCGCATGTCAAGAAATTGTTAAGTCTTGTGGTGTCACCCTAACCGGCAGCATTGCTGATTTTACACTTCTCTGCTGCTGGGCTTTTAAGGCATTCTACTTCAAATAGTTTAACTTAGCCCTTGGATTTACTGAGGTTACAATTCCAGTTTGTCCACCTTTCTTGGTTTATGTGTGAGGAAGTTGGATGTTTGCATTTCCTTGTTCGTGGCTTTCATAAAGCACACCCAACAGGGCAATTTTGGCATTCTCCCATTCATAGAATGAGCACAAAAAGATATGAGGGGGCCTTGTTGAGTGCTCTCTGAACCTAGTTGTTTTCTTACAGATGTTTTCATCACCCAAACTGTAGAAAAGATATTCAGATACTGAGCCCTTTCTCTGTTTTGTAAAATTGGTATGGAAAGGGAGGTTTGTGGTCAATCAATGGATGCACTTCTTAACACTTACAACATTTTCCGCAAGGTTTCACACTAATCACATTCCATGCAGGAATGGTTTTAATTTTAAGAGAATGGAATGGAATGGAATAGAATATTTATTAAACCTGAAGCCCACCATCTGTCTTGCTTCCAACTTTCATAATTCATAATTCCAGGTCAGGAACGAAAGGCCAAACTTTCAAGCTTTCATCTAGTTTGCTCCCACTTGCCGTTAACCTTCGGATAATATTATCAGCCTGTTGAAGGAAGTTGCTACAAAACTAATTTGGATTCCATGCTTTGATCGTCTGAACTACTCCGCATAAAATTAAATGGCGATATTATTAGCAGCTATTCGTATAGAATTTAGAGATGGGAGTAAATATTCTCAGATAAAATACCCTATCAACTTCTGGAGCAATGGAAAGCTTCACTTACCACTGCAATTGACCCCAGAATTTTTGTTGCTAAGGGAACATTTGTTAAGTGAATTTCCCCCCTATTTTACAACCTTTTCTGCCACACTTGTTGAGTGAATCTCTGCAGTGGTTAAGTTAATGACATGGTTATTAAGTGGATCTGGCTTTGCTTGTTAGAAAGTCACAAAAAGTGATCACCTGAGCACGCGACACTGTGACCATCATAAATATGAGTCAGTTGCCAAGCATCCGAATTTTGATCATGTGAACATGGGGATGCTGCAATGGTTGTAAGTGTGAAAAACGGTCATAAGTCACTTTTTTCAGTGCTGATGTAACTTTGAACAGTCACTAAATGAAATGGGGCAGACTACCTGTAGAACTAATGCTGTAAGATTACTATCAGCATTATTATTATACTATTATACTATTCACCCAACATGTATTGGATTTTCATTATGATCGAAAACAGATGGGTCCCAGATCCTGTTCTCCCCCTGCAGGGTCTTCCTTCTTACCCTATTCACATTTATTTATTTATTTATAAAATTTATAGATTGCCCATCCTACTTCAAGGTAATTCTGGACAGCTTACCTAGAGAAACTTTACATGTTCACATACAGAAAACCTTCAGTAAGATTCTGGACAAAGAACAGCCATATTAATTGTGCCATAACTCATTGCTCCACTAACAACAACAACAACAACAACAACAACAACAATAATAATAGTGAAGTTGGAAGGGACCTTGGAGGTCATCTAGTCCAACTCCCTGCTCAGGAAGGAAACCCTGTACCATTTCAGACAAATGGTATAGTCCAGTCACTTCTTAAAAACTTCCAGTGTTGGAGCATTCACAGCTTCTGGAGGGAGGTTGTTCCACTGATTAATTGTTCTAATTGTCAGGAAATTTCTCCTTAATTCTAGGTTGCTTCTCTCCTTGATTAGTTTTCATCCATTGCTCTTGTCCTGCCTTCAGGTGCTTTGGAAAATAGGTTGACTCCCTCTTCTTTGTGGCAGCCCCTGAGATATTGGAACACTGCTATCATGTCCCCCCTCGTCCTTCTCTTCATTAAACTAGACATACCCAATTCCAGCAGCTGTTCCTTCTATGTTTTAGCCTCTAGTCCCTAATCATCTTTGTTGCTCTTCTCTGTACTCTTTCTAGAGTCTCAACATCTTTTTTACATCGTGATGACCAAAACTGGATGCAGTATTCCAAGTGTGGCCTTACCAAGGCATTATAAAGTGGTGTTAATACTTCATGTGATCTTGATTCTATCCCTCTGTTAATGCAGCCTAGCACTGTGTTGGCTTTTTTGGCAGCTGCAGCACACTGCTGGCTCGTATCTAACTGATTGTCCACTAGGACTCCGAGATCCCTCTCACAGTTGCTTCTATTGAGCAAGATACCCCCTGTACTATACCTGTACATTTGGTTTTTCTTGCCTAAATGTAGAACTTTACTTTACACTATATTGTCTACAGGTAATTCTCAATTTATGACTACAATCGAGACCGGAACTTTCATTGATAAGCGAGGCGCTCATTAAGTTGGGCCTGATTTTACAACCTTTTTTTGCTGCAGTTATTAAGCGAATCTTTACAGTCATTAAGTGAATCACACGATTGTTAAGGAAATCTGGCTCTCCCCCCCCCATTGACTTTGCTTGTTGGAAGTGAGCTGGGAAGATTGCAAATGATGATTACATGGCCCTGGGACATTGAAACTGTCATGAACACTTGCCGGTTGCCAAACAACTGAATTTTTGATCACATCAAAATTCTATGGGAGGCTGCAATATTCATAAAACTGGTCATAAATCACCCTTTTGCAGTGCCGTCATAACTCTGAACAGTTGCTAAACGGATGCTTGTAAATCAAGGACTACGTATATGAGAAAAGGCCATGAATGTCTACCTCACTCATTGTCAAGTTTTTAAACCTTTATTTCCCTGTTTATTAAATGGCCATAATACCCATTTTTACAGAGGTTAGGAAAAATTCACTCTTTTTTTTTTAAAAAAAACTGTATTTGCATCCCGTTTTTCTTTGTACAAATGGCATTGGCTGCATAAGAGTGTGTGTGCTTCTTTTCTCTGTGCATGGGTCGTTGTGCTTCTTCTGTATTATCTCAATCAAAACAAGACTAGAGTTTTAACAATGACAGCAGCAAGCATTAAACAACCAGTGGAGCATGAAAAAAAGACCAAGATTATTATTTTTTTAAAAAGGGGGATATTAAAATTACAAAAAGTGGGGCAAAGGCAGGAGCAGAATTTCCAAAATCACACAAACATCTCTGAAAAGGCCACAATTTTGTAACTCCTAACAACAGACAGGAAGCTAGGCATCTTCAGTGCAATGTTGTACTTCAATAGGTCTCACAAAGCTGTTATTTTGGCTTAAAACACTGTTTCTTACCGATTCCATAATGAATCCCTCGAGGAGAAGCTGGACAACCTGGAAGCTGAAGATCTCATGTCTCAACACAAGAAAATTACCTACAAAAATGTGAGCGGGGAAGGGAGGGAAAAAGAGGGACGAACTAATTAAAATCAAAGAGAATATATCAAGGAAAAGGCCTACATATTATTAAGCACACCTATGCACTCTTTTTTTTTTCAATGGCTCATTTAATACTCGGACAAGCAGGAACAATATCTACAGTTACAAGATATAATTCCCACAGGAACTGCCATGAAGTCATTTGACACAAAAACTATTCTGAAGTAAACAATTAAACTTCTTGTACTGTAGTTGACACAGCAGTTGTTTTTTTTATCTCCGTGTGGCAGAAACTGCTCAAATTATAACCATTTCATCCCAGCTGATTAAGGAAATTCTCACTGCAATCATCCCTTGAGGTAAAACAGAACAACCGCGTTAAACTCTTAAATCCAGATTAATAAAATCTTGATCCTGCATTTACATAATACAGCTCAACCAAACAAATAAACTCTATTACATCTTAGCCTGGCTAAGTTAGTGGTGGAATTTTTAAAATATAAAGAACCACAAATGACCCCTCTCATTTTAAGCTATTGCAGTGTTTTGTGTGACCCAAGTCAATTTTTCTTTAAGTGATTGAAAACAGAATTTAAACAAAGATATCATTGATAGTAAGGTAGAAAGCAAGGTTCTACATTTAGGCAAGAAAAACCAAATGCACTGGTATAATATAGGGGGTACCTTGCTCAATAGTAGCAACTGTGAGAAGGATCTTGGAGTCCTAGTGGACAATCACTTAAATATGAGCCAGCAGTGTGCTGCAGCTGCCAAAAAGGCCAACACAGTGCTGGGCTGCATTAACAGAGGGATAGAATCAAGATCACATGAAGTATTAATACCATTTTACAATGCCTTGGTAAGGCCACACTTGGAATACTGCATCCAGTTTTGGTCACCACGATGTAAAAAAGATGTTGAGACTTTAGAAAGAGTGCAGAGAAGAGCAACAAAGATGATTAGGGGACTGGAAGCTAAAACATATAAGGAACGGTTGCTGGAATTGGGTATGTCTAATTTAATGAAGAGAAGGACGAGGGGGGACATGATAGCAGTGTTCCAATATCTCAGGGGCTGCCACAAAGAAGAGGGAGTCAAGCTATTCTCCAAAGCACCTGAAGGCAGAACAAGTAGCAATGGGTGGAAACTAACCAAGGAGAGAAGCATTAATACCATTTTACAATGCCTTGGTAAGGTCACACTTGGAATACTGCATCCAGTTTGGTCACCATGATGTAAAAAAATGTTGGGACTCTACAAAGAGTACAGAGAAGAGCAACAAAGATGATTAAGGGACTAAAACATATGAAAAACAGTTGCTGGAATTGGGTATGTCTAGTCTAATGAAGAGAAGGATGACGGGTGACATGATAGCAGTCTTCCAATATCTCAGGGGCTGCCCCAAAGAAGAGGGAGTCAAGCTATTCTCCAAGGCACCTGAAGGCAGGACGAGAAGCAACGGATGGAAACTAACCAAGGAGAGAAGCAACCTAGAACGAAGGAGAAATTTCCTGACAGAACAATTAACCAGTGGAACAACCTGCCTCCAGAAGCTGTGAATGCTCCAACAGTGGAAGTTTTTAAGAAGAGACTGGACAGCCATTTGTCTGAAATGGTGTAGAGGATCTCTCAGATTCCTTCCAGCCCTATGATTCTATGTTGTATGTTCTATGTTCTAGATGCTCCGGAGAAAGTGTGGGAACCAAATTTATGAAAGCATCACTTGAGCACACTGAATAGTTTCATGTGGAGCTATCTGAGAGCAGGCAAACTAAATTCATATGGCAAAGGAGCGGGCAAGGTAGTTATAGGAACTGAAACTATGGTTTGAAGTGAGTTTGTATGCCATAAATTGGGAGTGGTCATGATAGTGGTTGGCATGAAAGCCAGCTGAGGGACTTTGGGCCAATCACCAGCAGAGGATGAGTTCTAGTCCCGCCTTAGGCATGAAAGCCAGCTGGGGAATGTGGTCTTGAGTCATTTATAGAAATTCTAAAGTCAGAATAAAAATAAATAAGTAAATAAATTGCTAGCAAATTTGAGGAGAGAGTTCATACCACCACAAACAGCTTTAAGATTTAATTCGCACACAATGCTAAATCATAAATCACATTTAATCTTGTTTGGCCACCACAGAGTAGTTTATAACCTAGCAGCGTACAATCTTTTAATTTACATTATTCATACCTAACCACAAATATAACCATACATATTTTACATGTCTTTCATATAACTCTTTATATCTCCCTACACCTTTTTATAACTCTTATATACCCGTGCCTTCTTTAATGGACTGTATTCTTCCACCATGTCTTATGCTGGTCTAGGACTGTAATAAAGATTGATTACATTTCATTTCATCAAAGTCTGGGTTCATATATCATTGTATGTCAAAACCAGAAAAACCGAATTACTACTTAGTCTAATTATTTAATCCAAGCCATGATGTCATGTGTTTCTTTTCATTGCCAAGAGAAAACGGAAAAGACCTTTAAGAACAGAAATGCTGCCTTGTTGTATCAGACTGAGGGTCAGTCTGGGTCAGGATTCTGTACCATAATGGCGACACAGGTACCAACGGGAAGCTCTCAAGCATGATATTCAGTCCCTTCTGCCTTGGTATTCAGAGATTTTTGTAGGTATTGTGTTTGTAGACTTCTACTGCTTATGCCTTCTTAAATTAATCTAAATTGGTAATCATGAACTTACGGTATTAGAGTCAGACAACATGATTTTCAAGGCTAATGTTATATTAGACAAAATATGGGATGCAGGTAGCTGTGGACTACAGTAAGAATATAATTAGACTCTTTGGCTATTTATTTAGTATAGAAATAATTAAGCAAAATTAATCTAAACCTGAGGTAAAATTTTATTCTAAAGCAGTAAATCTTTCCTGAAACAAATTTGAAACACACAGATGGAAATCTAACTGACCAGAATTGCTGAGAACTGGATGGCATATACATTTAATTCTTCTCTTCCTCCTCCTCCTCCTCCTCCTCCTCCTCCTCCTCCTCCTCCTCCTCCATCATCATCATCATCATCATCATCATCATCATCATCATCATCATCATCATCATCATCATCTGTGGAGATTTTTGCTAACAGCATCTCAAACTTCAACAACTATTGATTTATTCTTCTCCACCAAGACTGATACATTTTTAATTTTGAGTATTTTGACCTCTTGACTTACCCCTTGGAGAAAGAAGCAGGCCAAAGGTTACAATGAGTTCAGGGATTGCTATTATATTCTTTGACATCATCCTAAATTGCAGGTATCTCAGCAGGTATCTCACTGTGAGAAAACCAGTCTACTGGTGAAGACACCAGACTAGAAATTGGGAGACTATGGCTGGATGAACTTTGGGCCATTCACTCTCTCTCTCAGCCCATCCCACCTCACAAGATTGTTGTGAGGAAAATGAGAGAGGAAGGAGGATTATGTTCACTACTTTGAGTTGTTTATAAAAATAATAAAAGTAGGATGTTGTTGTTGTTAGTTGCGAAGTCGTGTCCGACCCATTGTGACCCCATGGACAATGTTTCTCCAGGCCTTCCTGTCCTCTACCATCTTCCGGAGTCCATTTAAGTTCACGCCTACTGCTTCAGTGACTCCATCCAGCCACCTCATTCTCTGTCATCCCCTTCTTCTATTGCCCTCCATCTTTCCCAGCATTAGGCTAAAAGTAGGATAAAACTCTAAAATAAAATTATTATTATTATTATTTAATTTTGAGTGAGATACTTGGAAGCTCATGTATTTTTTCATTTTTTCCTTTTATTTACAGATATGCTGGCTTGGCTGGGTAGAGTGGACTCTATAGGTCTCATAGAATAGGTTATATTAGATCAGTGGTTCTCAACCTTTTTAATGCCGCGACCCCCAACCGGTTGTAAGTCGAGGACTAAACCAGTCGTAAGTCGAGGACTACCCAACCAGTTGTAAGCCGAGGACTGTCCCTGCCCGGGAGCACCACACATGCGTGGTTCCGCCCCCTTCGCTGGCCGAGGCGTAGCTGGCAAGCAGCAGAGACGGAGCAGGCCGACCACCAGCTGGCCCAGCTCAAGGGAGGTAAGGCACCCGCCGGAAAAGCGGAAAAAAATGGCAGACAGCCTTGCTTGGCGACCTCCGTGAAATGGTTGATCGACCCCAAATGGGGTCGCGACCCATAGGTTGAGAACCGCTGTATTAGATCTTTACCAGACTATTTAGAGAATAGAAGCATGTTCCTTTTTTATTTTTCTTAAAGATTGCTGCACTTCTGCAGATTCTGGAGAGCCTTCATACCGTCTCATAAGGCTCTTATTTATGAACTCATATACTGGTGCTCATTTATGTTCATTAATACCAGAAAGAGCAATGTTGTCATTTGTGAACGTTAATTGTGGATGTTAATATCAAAATCCCGATAAAACTGGATTGGAGTGAGCCCAAAAAAAGAAAGAAAGAAAAAATGTTACCAAATCCTTATTAATATGGTTGCTGTAGTCACTGTCTCTCAACAGCAGCCTAAATCGCAGAGTTTTGACCTTGAGCTATACTGCAAGCAGAGCATAATTATACTTCTTCTTTCTGTGTAAGCAAACAGTTGAAAGATTTGAGAGAGGCTGGTTCACACCCTATTCTTTTCCCCCAACAAATGCTTTGGGAAAAGAGATCGCTTTACATTATCTCAGAAAACAGGAGGAAATTTTAGTGGGAACTTTTAGAGGAAATCGCTCAGTAGCATCAGCTGTCAGCATTGAAGAAGAATAGAATAGAGCTGAATGGAACCTTGGAGGTCCTCTAGTCCAGCCCCCTGCTGAAGCAGGAGAACCTATACTGTCTCAGACAGCTGAATGTCCAGTCTCTTCTTAAAAATTTGTGGAGCACCCACAATTTCTGGGGTAAGCTGTTCCACTGGTTGATTGTCCTCACTGTCAGGAAGTTTCTCCTTAATTCCAGGTTGCTTCTCTCTTTGATCAGTTTCCAACCATTGTTTCTCATCCTTCCCTCTGGTGCTTTGGTGAACAACCTGACTCTCTCTGTCTTGTGGCAGCCCCTCAGATACTGGAACACTGCTAACATATCTCCCCAATGCCTTGGTAAGGCCACACTTGGAATACTGCATCCAGTTTTGGTCACCACGATGTAAAAAAGATGTTGAGACTCTAGAAAGAGTACAGAGAAGAGCAACAAAAATGATAAGGGGACTGGAGGCTAAAACATATAAGGAACGGTTGCTGGAATTGGGTATGTCTAGTTTAATGAAGAGAAGGACGAGGGGGGACATGATAGCAGTGTTCCAGTATCTCAGGGGCTGCCCCAAAGAAGAGGGAGTCAAGCTATTCTCCGAAGCACCTGAAGGCAGGACAAGAAGCAACGGATGGAAACTGATCAAGGAGAGAAGCAACCTAGAACTAAGGAGAAACTTCCTGACAGTTAGAACAATTAACCAATGGAACAACCTGCCTCCAGAAGCTATGAATGCTCCAACACTGGAAGTTTTTAAGAAGAAACTGGACAGCCATTTGTCTGAAATGGTATAGGGTTTCCTGCCTGAGCAGGGGGTTGGACTTGATGACCTCCAAGGTCCCTCCCAACATTATTATTATTATTATTATTATTATTATTATTATTATTATTATTATTATTATTATTATTATTATTATCATTATCATTATCATTATCATCGTTCATCGTTCATCGTTCATCGTTTATCGTTTATTGTTTATTGTTTATTGTTTATTGTTTATTGTTTATTATTTATTATCTATTATTTATTATTTATTATTTATTATTTATTATTTATTATTTATTATTTATTATTTATTATTTATTATTTATTTAGTGTCAGGGACAACAAGGATTGGCAGTTCCTTATTGTTTCAATATCAACAAAACGATTGTGCTGTTGTATGGCTACCCCTGTTCCACCCAGTCACATGATCTCAGATGGGCAGACAGACAGATAGACAGCCGAACAGAGAAGCATAAGAAACAGTGGGGAAAAAATAATTTCCAAATCAGGGAAGCATTTTATAATGTCAGAGAAACCGAAAGAAGCTTGCTTCTCAACCTTGGCAATTTGAAGACGTGTGGACTTCAACTCCACATGTGCCTTGCCAAGATTTGAGAAGCAATGTTCTAGATTAATGGGACAGAGGGAGGAAGGAACTCTACAATCAAGACCACCACAAATGCTATTAATAATTGAATGGCTCAATAGATGTTCCCTGGCAAGTACATGATAATGATGACCACTAGCTTTGGTCAAGACTATCAGTTGTTCAACTGTCAACTGTCTCCATGTATTGTGGAGACATGCAAAAGACAGTAGCCAAGAAAACAAGCAAATGGAATCAATGAACACATAAACCAGAAGTTCTTTCTTGACGCACAAACGACCAGGCTCAAGTTATTGCACCTTGGACATCTATGGAAAGACCAAACTCTGTGGAGGAGGTAGAAGGAAGGAGAGGACAACCAGCTGAAAGAAGGATGGACATAGAGCTCTCTTGCAGATGTTTCATTACCCAACTTGGGTATGAAATGTCTGCTAGAAAACAACCAAGCTCAGAAGGCACCAAGGACCCAATGGTTCCAACCCTGAGCTACAAATATTCTCTTCTGTTGGGTTGGATTCAGTTACAGAGATGATGGGTGCACCATTAGAAGACCTGAAAGGACAGGTTAGGGATAGATCATCATAGAGAAAATCTGTCTATATCAGGGGTCTTCAAACTTGGCCCTTTTATGATTTGTGGACTTCAACTCCAAGAATTCCTCAGCCAGGCACGCTGGCTGAGGAATTCTGGGAGTTGAAGTCGACAAGTCATAAAAGGGCCAAGTTTGAAGACTCCTGGTCTACATGGTCACACCAACGTGATGGCACATAATCCATCCATCAATGAGGTAAGAAAGCCACCACTGTGACTTTTAGGTAAGTATATAACCAAACAGTGGAACTAATCCCATATAACATCTAGCCCAGAATATTTGTAATCTGTTTTGTAGTAAATAGGATTGTCAAACAATCCCTGGGGAAAAAAAATCAATTCTTTGAAGAGATGATTCCTTTTGGATGATTTTGGATGCCAGAACAATTTCTTTGATGTATGATTTGCCTCTTGCTGAGATTTTGTTTGGCAAAAAACTCTGGGCTCACTTACCTGGGTGGCTTACTGCCAACAGATACCTGTGGTTGCAACTGGTTGCATAAGGAAACGAGAAAAGATCCAGGGTTTTGCCATCCTTGAAGTCTGAAGTCTGCCTTTTTTAATGCCACTGCTTGGGCTATGCCAACTGTTGCGGTACATGACGTTTGTTGCTCACATGAATTGGTGACATGAACATTGGGGGAGGAGTGGATGTAGAAGGAAAGGAAATTGCCAACAAAGAACCTTTGAAAAGCATAGTGAAGGGCAGGGAGAAATAAAAAAAAAAGTGATCTCAGAAGAAGTCACTCTGTCCAAATCAGCCAGGATCTGCAGAGTTCCAAAGAAATAATGCTGATGAGCTGTTTGATAGATGGACAAATCTCTCTTTATTTTCTTAAAAAGTAGAAAGATGTGGGAGTAGGACTATCTTTAAGAATTCTGCAGTGGCTGCATGGTAAGAAAAAACCATTTGAGACTCACTAGAAGAGCGCTAGCTATTTTTAATATGTGGATATACTAAAGACTCCATAATGGCTTCATAATTGTGCTATGGAGTTAGTAGCTAAATAGACATTAATATTAGAATGCTGGTTCATCTTAAGCTCTCTTTTAGCAATGCAAGAACAGAACACCTGATTCCATCCCGAGTCACAAGGTGTAACTTATAATTTGGTGCCAAGGGTTCTAGTTTCAGTCTGTAGCATCTTCATGTAAGGACAAGGATGACACCATTCCTCTTCCAGTCTAAAAACCTATGAAGATTTTGCCTACCAGTGTGGACAATACTATGCTTGTTGAGATTAGTTATATGACATGTAATACTTATGTGAGTTGAAGACTGATTATCACTGAGCTTTTTAAAGGTTTAGAACTACATTCAGAAAGAGGATGGAGGCAGGACCAAAAATGGACTTGATTCGAGGGGGGAGAGTTCAAGAGTTGCAAGAAGTGAAATTGACTAATTTCTTGGCACTATCTATTCCAGGAAGAAACAGCTCATCCTTGTTTAACAACCCTAATTGGGACCGGAAAGTCCCTCATTAAGCAATGTGGTTTTAAGACAGCACCACTTAGTGATCACAGTTCTGGAAATCCCAGGTGATGGTGTTAAGTAAGGACTTCACGTGGCCATGACTTCTGATTTCCTGCTGGCTTCCCCATTGACTTTGCTTTGCTACTACACATTCAGTGCCATTGTAAGTTTCAACAGTCACTGAACAAGTAGTTGTTAAATAAGTAATCTCTCTCTCTCTCTCTCTCTCTCTCTCTCTCTCTCTCTCTCTCTCTCTCTCTCTCTCTTATAATCTTCCATTTAAAAAAAAGTTAAGATGCTCAGACATTCCCGGACAGCTTGCCATTTTTATTTCATTAGGATATTTTGGAATATTTCTCATGGAGAAGTATTTGTGGATAATGTTTGTACTGGGATGGAAAACCTGCAAAGTCCTAAAGGTGCTTTTTCAAGATGCAACTAGACTTTCTTGTTTTTCTTTGAAGATATTTCGCTTCTCATCCAAGAAGCTTCTTCACTTCTGACTTCCATTCTCCACCATTCGGTCAGAACTGAAGAAGCTTCTTGGATGAGAAGTGAAACGTCTTCTAGGAAAAACAAAGTCCAGTTGCTTTTTGAAAAAGCTCCTTTGGGGTCATCAGGACCTGGATGACTGAGAATCTACATAAACAAAACCTGCAAAGATTTTGCAGGGTGAATTTGCAAGCAGGAGTTGTATGTTTCTAGCTCATGAATCTTTTCTGTCAAATTCATGCTGAGGTCAAATAAAGGTTGTATTTTAAGCAAGCTTACGGTTCTCTTTCTTCTCTTTCTCAGGATGCTGAATGATGTGGAAGAGCTTCAGGATGCTTGGAAGGATGAATCGACTTGTTCCCTGATGCAGTAAGCTCACCGGTTACTTTTAACATGTGTACTGTAAACCCAAAGAATACATTTTGCTAAGCTTTGTTGACAGTTTTGTCTTGCAGTTATGTAACATAAGAGAGCCGGTTTGGTCCAGTGGTTAAAGCATCAGGCCTAGAAAAGCAGGAGACGCTGAGTTCTAGTCCCGCCTTAGGCATGAAAACTGGCTGGGTGACTTTGGGCCAGTCACTCTCTCTCAGCCCAGCCCACCTCATTGTTGTGGGGAAAATAGGAGGAAAAAATTGTGTTGGATATGCTCACCGCCTTGAGCTAATTGTAAAAACAATAAAGAGGCGATTTGATAGACCAGGGGTGTCAAACTCAATTTCATTGAGGGCCGCATCAGCATTGTGGTTGCCCTGGGGGGGCGGATGGGTGTGGCCAGGGTGGGTGCGGCCTACTGGGTGGGTGTGGATGGAGTGGGTGTGGCCTAATGGGTGGGCGTGGCCAGCTCTACATCGTTCGCGTCAAGGGTGCCTGTGGGGGCCTGGGCAGGAGTGGGACAGATCTGAGGGTCTCTGGCAGAAGGGGGTGGGACCGGGGCAAGCGCCAAGGCCTGGTGCATTTCTTCATTCCTCACAAAGGGTGACACCTCCCCAGCATGCACCCAGTGGGGCGGGGCCAACACAGCAGGGGCTGGTTCCTCGCTGTTTCTGGACGGCCTTGTGGAGCTAAGACTGAATGTGTTTCAGCATAGATGGCCACCACAAAATTGTACATTGGCTCCCGGCCAGCCTGGACCAGGGCCAAGGCAGCGAGGGCCGTTCCCTCACTGTTTCCAGGATGGCTTCGCGGGCTACATGAAACCACTTCGCGGGCCGCATCTGGCCCCCGGGCCTTGTGTTTGACATGTCTGTGATAGACAGACAGAAAGAAAGAATTGTAATTACATACATGAGATACGAGGATGCCTCAAATGTACTGTATCTAATGGATAGTTCATAAACTTGTTCGCTACCAACACAGGGACTATTCCTTTTTCAATCTGTAAATTGGCTTCGTTCTTGAAAGAAATATTTTTCCCCATCAACCGCTTTGATCAGTGCTCTTGATCTTAAGTGGATGCCAAATTGCAGGCTGTATGTCTTACGAGCACGACTGGAAGACTGTAATAATCCAGGAGGACGGGAAAATTGTAATCTTTCTTCTTAAACCCTTTGATCAGAATCCCGTTGCCAGTTTCCACTGCTTATTTCTCTTTATGGAAGATTTGAATTCTTGCGAGAGCTCATGTGCCTGAACCTAAGCACAGTGGCAAAAGAGGGCAGAACAATTAAATAGCAGAACAATCCCGTTTCAAAAGCGCTGTTTTTCATCTGATGACTTTTATTTTTATTTTCTTAAATTTTCTCGGCTCTGAACTGTTGGGGAGAGAGCAGCGTGGAAAGGTTAGGACAGTGATGGCGAACCTTTTAGAGACTGAGTGCCCAAAAACTGGCGCCGCCCTCGCTCCACCCCCGGCCCCGCCCTTGCTCCGCCTGCCCGCGGGGCCACTCACCGCCTCCAGGGCCTGCCCCAGATCGCCCAGCAGCACCATGGCGGCCACACCCTCTGCCCGTGCCCCGCAGCATCAACTGTGTGCGATGGGGCATGAGGGCAGAGTCTTGTCTACGCTGCCTGGCTGCCATGTCCTTGGCTGCGCTGCTCCGCGTGGGCCACGCTTGGGGGCGACTCTCCTCCGGGGGGGGGCTGCTGGTGAGCGGGTCGCAGGGGGAGGCAAGGCTGGGGCAACGGCACGTGTGCCCACAGAGAGGGCTCCGAGTGCCGCCTCTGGCACCCGTGCCATAGGTTCGCCACCACTGGGTTAGGAAATAAAGTTAAGTAAAATATATATTTAAATGTCTTGAATGCAGAATAGGGACTTAGTCCAGAATGTTGACAGACATTCATTATAGATGAGGAAAAAACTAGAGTTCTTGGAAAAATATGTAAGATAG
>NW_015386129.1:281917-294448 GCF_001527695.2 Protobothrops mucrosquamatus
ATCATCATCATCATCATCATCATCATCATCATCATCATCATCATCATCATCATCATCATCATCATCATTATTATTATTATTATTATTATTATTATTATTATTATTATTATTATTATTATTGTGTCCAATTAACAGAATAAAAGAATAACAGAGTTGGAAGGGACCTTGGAGGTCTTCTAGTCCAACCCCCTGCTCAGGTAGGAAATCATATACCATTTCAGACATATGGTTGTCCAATCTCTTCTTAAAAACCTCCAGTGATGGAGCACCTACAACTTCTGGAGGCAGGATGTTCCACTGAGTAATTGTTCTAATTGTCAGGAAGTTTCTCCTTAGTTCTAGGTTGCTTCTCTCCTTGATTAGTTTCCATCCATTGCTTCTTGTCCTTCCCTCAGGTGCTTTGGAGAATAGCTTGACTCCCTCTTCTTTGGGGCAGCCCCTGAGATATTGGAACACTGCTATCATGTCACCCCCAGTCCTTCTTTTCATTAAATTAGACATACCCAATTCCTGCAACCGTTTAACCTCCAATCTCCTAATCATCTTTGTTGCTCTTCTTTGCACTCTTTCTAGAGTCTTAATATCTTTTTTATATTGTGGCAACCAAAACTGGATGCTATATTCCAAGTGTGGGTCTTGGAATATTGGAATAATGTCATACCAGGACATTATAAAGTGGTACTACAATTGCTTTAGATGCTCCTCTTCATCTCCTCCTTCTTTCTATATTTATCAATAGGACAATCAAGGTGACCAGGCACGTTATCCTGTGTTTGATTATTATCCTGATCCAGCTGGTGTATCGAAACATTGAGAGATGCAGACATGCAAAGACGTAAAAATGCAACCTGCATCTATAAATTTTGAGTCTAAGGCAGGCTTCCCTAACACAGTGCACAGCTACCAGAATTGTCAGACAGTAGGACGGCTTGTTTTTGTTTTGCATTTCTTATTGAGTTCCTTCTCAGGTTTCTTACTGTTCCATTTTTATTGCTCTTTGACCGTGAGTTAGAATTTTATGATGATGGTTCTATAATTTTTCCCCCTGCAATAAGTTGCTTTGAATGGCTGTTCAAATGACTCTTCAATTTGGCCCAGAAAGCAAATGGTCTCTAAATCTAAATCTAAATCAATCAATCGTTCACTCTTAAAATTATGCACTGCCATGAAAGGGTAAGATATTATCCATACCTGGACAAGAGCTTTTTCTCCAAAAATAGCAAATGAAGTTGAGATACATTTTAGGTTCAGCACCACCTAAAGATGAAACTGTATAATGACATTTCACGTGCTCTGTTGTATGGAAGATATTGCTTAAGTAAGCCATTTGCCATTTGAAATCTTTTATTAGAAACAGATGTATCATACTCAGCTTAATCAAATACATTTATTAATATTGTCAAATGCAATATATCCACTAAATTCGATCCATACCATAGTCATATAAGTGCAGCTTACATGAAGTTATCTGATTTTTATTTCGTATTATTTGAAGTAGCATGCTTGGTTTCTAATTCATCTATCAAACGGTTCAGTTTAATTGGATAGTTACTAAATCACATAATTAGGTATCAGGAAAGGTTCCAGGGCCTCTTTCCTTCAGCTTGTCTCCTAGGACAGGGCTTTTCAACCATTTCACCCATTGTACCACTTTTAGGATATGGCAATATCCGAGTACCACCAGTCGCCTAGCAAGGTGTCAAAAACATGATGACCCCCCCAAAAAAGGAAAAAAGTGATAAAGTACAGGTAGTCCTCAACTTACAACAGTTCGCTTAATGACTGTTCGAAGTTACAATGGCACTGAAAAAAGTGCCCCCTAAGCCACAGCCAAGCAAGACACCTGCCTGCCCACCTGGCGGCCCTCTTCCTCCTGTCCGAGGTTTTCATTGTTGTGAGCATTTCTGTTGAGGATTGGCAGCGGGGGTGGGGTGGGGGGGTGCTTGCTTTTTATTCCCCCTGTCTGCTAGGTGGTTGCAGCAGGTTTTGGTCACTTCACATGACCCTGGGACACAGTGACCATCATAAATATGAATCAGTTGCCACGCATCTGAATGTAAATCACAAGACCCTGGAGATGCTGCAACATTCCAGCTGATCGGCGCTTCTTCTGGGCTCAGCAGAAGCGTCAAGATCAGTGCCGAGCTCCAGCTGGAGCCTGGCGCTGATCCTGGTGCTTCCACTGAGCCCTGACAGCCCCGAAGAAGCACCTATCAGCTAGAAAGCGGCACTGATCCTGGCGCTTCCACTGAGCCCTGACAGCCCTGCAGCTCCAGCCATCTCTCGCTCAGGCTTGTGTGATGCTGCCACCGGTTCAGCTCATTCCCCTCCCCCGCTACCAATTTTCTAGGATGGTCGTGTACCACCTGCCAGGTGCCAATGTACCACAGGTGGTACCCGTACCACTGGTTGAAAAGCCCTGGGCTAGGAAATCAACAGCATCCTCAAGGATGTTGATCAGCCTGGACATTGTATCTTATTTATTTATTTAAAAAATTTATATAGCCATTCGACACACAAATAGCTGACTTCTGGTGGCTTACAACCTTTACAAAATCCACCAAATAATAAAAACCCATTAAAAAAAATCCACAGCCCATGGCAGTAACAACACAATCAAATCAGCTACTTAATTGGCTCCAACTCTATTCGTGGACCTCAGGCCCGCTGACAAAAATCACATTTTTAGGGTCTTTCAGAAAAGTAAAAGACTAGGAGCCAATCATACCTTGGTTGGGGGGAGGGGTGCCATCGTAATCATATACTATTTATTCCTTGAAAAAACTTTGGACAGTGATTAATATTTATATGTTACTTATATGTAAGGGTGTAGGCCTATACATATGTTGTATATAGTATGTTTTAAATGTGTGTTATGTATGTGTACACTTTGAGAGGAAGCAACTAAATTTCATTTTTAATGCCTGCCATTGTGCCCACAGGAAAAAATGACAATAAAGGTTATCTAATCAAATATCAAGGAACCATCCACACTATATTTCCACATCTGCACAAAACCTAAAAGCAACACAAAATAGAAACAGTTTTAAAAACATAGTGAAAAGGATAAAGGACTCGATAGATGGATAAAAATGCCAAATCCAGTCTAAAATCTGACTGTGACCAGCCATAATCAATAATAACCTGGAGACAGCAGAAGAGAAGAGAAAGAACTGGCCTATATCACAAACTACAAAGATCTGCAAGTAGAAGTAGAATGACTGTGGTAAAAGAAAGCAAGGTAGTATCAATAGTGAAAGCTGCCTAGGTTGCAATCCCAAAACATCTGGAACATCACTAGAATAGTATCAGCACTGGCAAAATCTTCAGAAGTCAATTGCAAAAGGCAGCTTTGCTTCAAACAGCTTACATCCTGAGACAGTATTTTTAATACCATCAACAACATCTGCCTATCCCAGGTCCTTGGGAAGGGCTCGATTGGATAAAAATGCTAAATGCAGTCTAAACATCTGTCTGATTGTGCAGACAATAATAATAGTAGTAATATGGCTTGATATCAAAACAGATTTTCTACAGCATGCCCAAACTCATCAGTTGCTATTTCAATCAGTTAATCAGATAGAGCTGGAAGGGACCTTGGAGGTCTTCTATCCAACCCCCTGCTCAAGCAGGGGACCCTATACCATTTCAGACAAGTGGCTGTCCAGTCTCTTCTTAAAAACCTCCAGTGATGAAGCACCCACAACGTCTGAAGGCAAGTTGTTCCACTGGTTCATTGTCCTCACTGTTAGGAAGTTTCTCCTTAATTATTGGCTGCTTCTCTCCTTGATTAGTTTTCATCCATTGTTTCTTGTTTTGCACTCTGGTGCTTTGACAAATAAGTTGACTCCCTCTTTTTTGTGGCAAACCCTCAAATACTGGAATACTGCTATCATGTCACCCCTGGTCCTTCTTTTTTCTAGACTAGCCATACCTAGTTCCTGCAACCGTTCTTCATATGCTTTAGTCTCCAGGCATTTAATTATCCTATTGCTCTTCTCTGCACTTTCTCCAAAGTCTTTTTTTGTCATGTGGTGACCAAAACTGGATGCAGTATTCCAGATGTAGTCGAACTAAGGTTTTATAAAGCGGCACTAATAATTTCAAGAGATGCTTCATCTGAACCTGGAAAACCCATTTGCCTTTTCTGTCTAGTAGATCGCAAAGAACACTGACAGCTTTTTCTCTTAATGAATATGGAGTATCCATATTCAGTGATATTTCAGAGCGTGCACTGTTCTAATTTATCTGTTTCCACTCCGTTATCATGAAAGAAAGTCTCACGGATGTTGGTAGACTAGAGTTGGGCCAGTGTGCGCCAGCTGTTCTATTTGCCATTTTTCCTTCCTTTGTTCTTTGCTCAGAGCCAGAATAGATCAGATCCCAATTCAGCCCCTTTAAGCCCCTATATCCGTAGCAGAGGACAAATTGGTTTCTCATAATCTCAACCATGTCTTCCTCCAAAAGTTGCCACTTTTCTCTATGGGTGTTGCCAGCATCTGCAGACAATGCAAAACTTATGTGTTTTCTGGCAGAGCCTTCTGTCACAAGATTTATACCCTTTTTTCCAGTCAAGTGAAAGCTGCTTATTTTAAAATGCCATATTCTTTCATTTCACCGCATCTAATTCACTGGATATCCTTATTTTAGATTCCGTTGCCAGATTGTCATGGTGTCTTCTCAAGCACACACAATCAACTTGGTGGCTGCTCAGGCGACAAAGGCCAGGAGTCAAACCCAGAGGAAATTGTGGATACATGGTTGTTTTCCGACAAATACCGCTGATGTATTTTTGATAGAGGATAAAGCGGATATTTCGTGTGCTGGGTTTCCCAGGTTCAAATTATGCCATTTTGGGGGAGAGAGAGGCTCTCGGCGTAATCCCAAAATACTGCACAAAGATGGATCCATCCATTCTACAGAGAGTCCTCGTCTTACGACTGAAATTTCTGTTGCTAAGCAAGATAATTGTTAAGTAAGTTTTTCCTGACAGTTAGAACAATTAATCAGTGGGATGTTGTGAATGCTCCAACACTGGAAGTTTTTAAGAAGAGATTGGACAACCATTTATCTGAAATGGTATAAGGTTTTCTGCCTGACCCCTGGACTAGAACAGGGATCCCGAACCTGTGGGCCACGGCCTGGTAGCGGCCCACGGCCTGCTGGCCACTGGGCTGCGGGACAGGATAGCCAGTGTGCGCGCATGTGTGTGCACATCCCCTCACTTGCACTCACAAAAACAGAATGCTGCACCACAGGGTGCAAAAACGGGCCACCACTGCACCTCAGGGTGCGAAAATGAGCTACTGCAGCACCATAGGGCACAAAACCAGGCTTCCACCATGCTGCAAGGCGCAAAAATGGATGCCACTGTGCGGCAGGGTGTGGAAATGGGCCACCGCCGCGCTGCAGGGTACAAAAACAGGGTACTGCTGCATCACAGGGCACACAAACGGGCCATTGCCACACTACAAGGTGCAAAAACAGCCGCCGTAGTGCCAGGGGTGCAGAAACAAGGGGCTGTGCCACACAAGAACGGGGCAGAGCTAGTGAGTATCACGCGGGCATTAGCCCCGCCCCATTTGCAGCGCATGCATGCTCATGGGCCCATGCGCACACGTGTGTACGCACACATGTAAAATGCTTCCCCCTCCTTTTTCCTCCGGTCCGCCAACCGACAAAGGTTGATGACCTCTGGACTAAAAAATCTCCACAGTCCCTTTCAACTCTGTTATTCTGTTAAAGAACGAACTCCTGATTTACGTTTGATGATCCCTTCATTTGTTTTCCTGGTGACAGTCTTTTAGATGTCTCTGCAATAAATGGAGATCACAGACCGAAGATCTACCAGTTAGTAGTCTTGCTCAAAGCAGACTCAATCATCTTGGTTGTATTTCACGATTTTGCACTGTATTATTGGTTTGCTGCATAAATGAGATTATTGCTTTTTGGCAGGGCTCCAAAGAGCACCTACTGAGCCATTCAATTATTAATAGAGAATGTAATTGAGATCTGTATCAAACCCCTAACATGTCTTTGATGGCAACTACTTTTCACGGTTGGGCTGGTTCCTGGATATTGGAGTCAGTTCCTTCAGTTCCTGAGCAGAATAAAACATAAAAGAAAGCAGAGGCAACTGAACAAATGTCTCTTTAGAATACAGCTGAGCTTTTCTACATAAAGAGTCCCTTTCATAACACCATAAACTCTGCTCTGATTTTAGTTGGGCAGAAACTGTTCCTGTTTTTGAGCGAGGTAGGGTAATATTATTCCAATAGGACCTCTTTGGGGTCTTTTTATCTTGAATTTCAATCTAAAATTATTCATTCCTGGGTATCTGTAATTCAGCCTTTCTTAATGGGAAATCGTAGAATAACGTGGAGAAAATGGTCACCTCTTACAGCAGTGGGACATGATATAGACCAGGGGTAGTCAACCTTGGCTCTTTTATGACTTGTGGACTTCAACTCCCAGAATTCCTGAGCCAGCTGTGCTGGCTCAGGAATGCTCGGAGTTGAAGTCCACGAGTCATAAAAGAGCCAAGGTTGACTACCCCTGATATAGACAGACCTTGACTTACAACAGTCTGTTTAGTAACCATTTGAAGGCACAACGGCTCTGAAAAAAAATGACTTATGACCGTTTTTCACACTTAGGACTTGTGGGAAGTCAGCCCCCCAGAGAAGGAGATATTAAAAGAGCAGGAAAATATATTTTCTCAAAAGATCTTGAAGAGGCAGAAAAGCATGCCCAGTTTTTTTTAATAGCCCTAAGTCTCCCTCCCCCAAGCAGAAACCAGCTCTGTACAAATGCAGATGTAAACCATCAGGAAGGCCCCAGCTAGGAGATTAAGAAGACAAAGACCTAAAATCTACATACCCCATCCAAACTCTAAGAGTCATCAGCCCCAGCCCCAGGGAAGCAGGATATGATCTTTGGGACATAATAGGATTAACCCATCACCATCAGAATACCAGAAAAACACACTCAGACTCAGGTCAAAGTTCAAGCCACAGGAACAGGAAGCAACTCCAAACAAAAGGCTCCAGAGGGTATAAAAACCCACTCCCCACATGTGCTCAGCCCTGTTTTCTCTCCTCTTTCTTGCCAGAACCATCTTTCTGTCTGGCTCTTCAATAAACTGCAACCTTCTTTCTAAAGCAGTTGCCATGTTGTTTATCCCCAGCTTGGACTGAACCAGGATGAAGACTTTTTTTCCAACAGACAGTTGCAGCATCCTTGTGGTCACGTGATCAAAATTTGGATGCTTGGCAACTGACTCCTATTTATGACAGCTGCAGTGTCCCGGGGAGAGGGGTCATGCGATCCCCTTTTGCGACCTCCTGACAAGCAAAGTCAATGGGGAAGCCAGATTCACTGAACAGCCAGGTTACTAATGTAACAATTGCAATCATTCGCTTAATGACTGTGGCAAGAAAGGTTGTAAAATGGAGCAACAGAAATTTGGGGCTCAACAGTGGTTGTAAGTTGAGGACCGTGACTAAACTAGAAGTACCCGGACAATAATCCTTTCCTTAATTTTTCAGAAACATTTTGTCGATATTTTGGGAAACAGTGGTGAAAACCTTGTCAAATATATAGTTTTATTAAAGTTTAAAGATGCCCGGAACAGTACAACTGGGAAAGCATCCAATAATTGGCACTTAGAATAGTGTGTGTGTATTGTACGCACACGTGCACACATTTGTTGGCAGGAGGTCTGAGCTGGAAAATTTCTAAAGCATTCTGTCCCAAAGGAATTGTGGTGTTTGACAGTTATTCAGAAATAACTAAGAGGGAGAGAGAGAGAGAGAAAAAAAATGTACTCACTTGCCCTGCAATGCACAAAAATGTGCTTGTGTTTTAGTAAACAATCATGAATGCTTTCGTTTCCTAGCTAGAAAGCTACACTACTTTGACAGAATGGAAACGTGACCAGCACGTAGCCCATATTTAAATCCCGACATCTTCTACTTTGGAAAGGGATGAGAAAAAACTTCAGCCTGAAATTTTGCTCTGACAATTGGACTAGACAGAAAACACAAGACAGCTTCTTAATTCAGTGGAGACCATGAACAGAGTCCACTCCTAAAGATTTATGGGTTGAGTTTATACAATATTTTTTAATAGGGCCAGGATGGAATAAGGGTGTTATGTGAAGAATCCAATCCATTCAAAAGGGAGGAAATTATAAAGCCCCATCTGGTGGGGGTGGGGGTGGTGGTGGTGGTGGAGGAGGAGGAGGAGGAGGAGGAGGAGGAAGATGGAGATGGAGATGGAGATGGAAAAGGAGAAGGAGAAGAGGAAGAGGAAGAGGAGGAGGAGGAGGAGGGGAGGGGGATATAGGGAAGTTGGGGAAAAAGGAGGAGGAGGAGGGGTAAGGAGGAGGAGAAGAAGGTTATGTAAAGAATCCAATCCATTGAAAAGGGAGGCAATTATAAAGCCCCATCTGGTGGGGGTGGAGGAGGAGGAGGAGAAGGGAGATGGGGAAGTTTGGGAAGGAGGAGGAGAAGGAGAAGAGGAGGAGGAGGTGGTGATGGAGGAGATAAAGGGGAAGGGGAGGAAGGGGAGGAAGAGGTGGAGGAGAGTGGGGTTTGCTATCTATTTATATACAGTAGCTTGTCTTGCCAGTTTTGGTCAAGGTGTGGTTTCTTCCTTGGTCATTCCTTGATTAGAGTATTGTTTCAGGCCCCGTGCCCACAACCTTATCAATCCCATCCGCCTCTGCCTATTCAAATGTTCTTAGTAGGGGTCCTACCCACACACAATCAGAGTAACATCTTCAAAAATAACCAGAAATAGGATTCCTATCATTGAGGACCTCTCGTGTTTGGATACCTTGTGAGGTCTATCCATGAGAGAAGACCATAAAATGGGAAAAGATTATACTTTAAAAAAAAAATCCAAATTCTAATCCAATTCCATTCTCATGGATTGGAGAGACATCTCCAATCAAGGACAGCGACGAAGTACTAGCAAACTAAACGAGGTGACTGAAATCCATTTTGAGATTTGTTGATCAACTGCTGCAGATGCCTCTACTGGTCATCAAGGATCAAAGATGCTCGAGTGGATCGTGCCCTGTGCATCATCAACCTCTCCCCACTGATTAGACAAGAAGCCGTGGGCATGGAAGGCATGGGAAAGGAAAAGGAAGCACTCTAAATCCTGATCCAGCCTCAAGCTTACAATAGCCACTGTCTCTCATTGTATTGGAATGTGGGAATGGCCTTGGGGAAAAAGGGAAAGAGATGTTGCCTAGGAAACAATCAGGAAAAAGAGGCAGGAACCCCCAAAGGCTTAATAGTCAGAGAAAGAAACTTAGGAAGGATCCACCCTAATGGATCAAGTTAAAAATGGCGATGGGAAATTTGAACCTTCAGACTTGCAAGATTCTGTTAATGTAGATCAGGGGTCTTCAAACTTAGCCCTTTTACGACTTGTGGACTTCAACTCCCAGAATTCCTCAGCCAGGCATGCTGGCTAAGGAATTCTGGGAGTTGAAGTCCACAAGTCATAAAAGGGCCAAGTTTGAAGACCCCTGATGTAGACTAACAATAAAGTACAATAGTTTATCTTGTGGTATCTCCTGTCTGGATTACCTAAGGAATGCTGACTCTCCTTTGACTGCTGCCACCCTTCTATCCAGCATTATACACCCCCGTTCTCTCTGCACAACAACCCCTTTATGATTCTTGCCCAGGATTCCCCCCCACCCCAACAGAGCCACAGAGAGCAAAACAAAGTCATCCCTTCAAGATAGGTCAGGTCAAGAAAGAGATATAGGTAGACCTTCCTTAGAACTGCCTCATTTCATGACTGTTAGAACCTGTAATAGCTCTGAAAAAGTAACTTTATGACCTATGGTCAACATTTAACGACCATAGCAATGTCCCCCCCCCCCTATTTGTGTGCTTTGCAACTGGCTTGTGACAAGCAGACACAAAGCGCAGGGGTAGGCAACCTTGGCTCTTTTCTGACTCGTGGACTTCAACTCCCAGAATTCCTGAGCCAGCATGGCTCAGCTTGGAAACCTCTCCCTTTCCCCTCACCATGGGTGGCTCAGGAATTCTGGGAGTTGAAGTCCACGAGTCATAAAAGAGCCAAGGTTGCCTACCCCTGCACAAAGGAGAAGGCAGCAGTAAAATCAGAAGTGATGTGAGGCCTCATTTATCAACTGCAATACTTAACGACGAAGCTGCCATCCTCAACTGTAGTCACTAAGCAAAGAGCATCTGCAATAAGAAACAGCTGGGACTCTATTTTACAGGTAGTCCTCAACTTATGACCACAATTGAGTACCAAATTTCTGCTCTGGAAAAAAGTGACCTTTGACCGTTTTCCCACCTTTACAACTGTTGCAGGATCCTCATGGTCACATGATCAAAATTCAGACGCTTGGCAACTGGCATGTACTTAGGACAGTTGCAGTGTCCCAGAGTCATGTGATCACCATTTGTAACCTTCCCAGCCGGCTTCTGACAAGCAAGGTGAATGGGGAAGCCAGATTCCCTTTACTAACTACTAACCTAAGAACTGCAGTGATTCACTTAACAACTGTGGCAAAAATGTCATAAAATGGGGCAAAACTCACTTAACAATAGTCTCACTTAGCAATGGAAAATTTGGCCTCAATTTTGGCCGTACGCTTATTTTCTTAAGTGAAAGAATATAGAGGGATATTCCCATCCCCATATGTTAACAGTTTTGTGCTTGCTTGGAACCACAAAATGGTTTCAGCAGCTTTTTCTTTTCCTGTTAACTTTTGCTCCTCACTGTCCACATTTAGAAGTGTTGAAGGAAAGGTCTTCATCATGGTTCAGTCCAAGCCGGGAATAAACAACATGGCGACTGCTTTAGAAAGAAGGTTGCAGTTGATTGAAGAGGAGAGCCAGACAGAAAGATGGCTCTGGAAGAAAAGAGAGAGAGCACATGTAGGGAGTGGGTTTTTATACCCTCTGGGGCTCTTGAGGTTGTTTCCTGTTCCTGTTTGAGGCTTTGTATTTCCTTGTCATGTATTTTGATCTGAGTCTGAGTGTGCCCCTCTAGCATCTGTGGATTAATCCTATTATGTCCTGTCTTAGAGTTTGGGTGGGCTATGTAGATTTTAGGTGTCTTTGTCTTCTTAATCTTCTAGCTTCAACCTTCCTGAATGGTTTACATCTGCATTTCTACAGAGCTGGTTTCTGCTTGGGGAAGGCAGACTTGGGGCTATTAAGAAAACTGGGCATGTTTTTCTGCCTCTTTAAGATCCTTTGAGGAAATATATTTTTCTGCCCTTTTAATATTTCTTTCTCTGGGGGGGGGCTGACTTCCCACAGAAGATAAATGTCTCTGCTAAAGCCCAGGAAAATCTTAGTAAGAAGAGATTCAGAGGCTTTATAAATGAAGAAGACCAAAATCAGAGTGACAACTAGCATCGTATGTTCAAAGTGGTCACCACAGTAAAATTGTGGTTGCCCCATCCTGGCCTAGGAGGAAAAAAAGAATTCTCTTTCTGTCTTTCTTTCTTATTTTGTTCCTCAAACAATACTTGGGGGGGGAGGGGATGTCACCAAAGTTTTCAGGTATGTATTTTGAATCCCACAAGGTCAGAAGAAGCAGCCGGGAGAAGCAGAATTCAACAGGGACTAGTAGCAAGCAGAAAAAAGAGCGTGTCACAGGCTTCTAATTCTTCATGCTTATTTTTCATACCCAGAAAGGAAAAGAAAAAGGGAAAAAAAAGGGAACAACTAAAGCCGTCCTTAGCTCCCACTCAAGTCAACCAAGAATGACAAAGAGATTCAATCTTATGTGGGAATAGCAGTGAATTCTTTTTGGTGTGAGGATTGGGAGTTTTGTGCCAAATGATAAAAATGGAGCATCCTTCTGCCAGGAGACCTCAGTGGAATGTGCTCTGTTTCCTGTGTCTGTTTTGCCAACAGAAAGAAAAGCTTTTTCCTGTCCAGGGACTTGTGCAGTCTGCAAATGCTTAAGAAGCAGGGTTTTTTTTCTTTCTTTCAAGAATAGCTTATAAGCCACATCTTAAGAAAAGACGGGTGGTTAGCTTCCAGTTCAGTTCTTACCAGGGTACCTCTGTGGTTACTGTACGGTCATTTGCAATTTTGCATTCTTATCCAACTGAAATTAGTTCAGAGAGGGGGGGGGAAATATTGTAAATGCAAATGACAGGGTTTGTTTTTTTTTATGATCTGTAGGCGAACTTTAGAGAAGCTAGAAAAAGTTTCACCCAGCAGTAGGACGAGATTGGATGAGAAAGACATGGTGATGCAACTTTTTAAAGAGGTGTTGTCTAGGAGAGAACAAGAATTGCTCTTTGGTATCTTAGAGCAGGGGTGTCAAACTCGCCGTGTCACGTGACGTGTTGCAGCATATCGCAACTTTCCCCCCCTGCTTCCATCTGGCAGTTTTGACACCTGTGTCTTAGAGGAATCTATCTATCTATCTATCTATCTATCTATCTATCTATCTATCTATCTATCTATCTATCTATCTATCTATCTATCTATCTATCTATCTATCTATCTATCT
>NW_015386129.1:294617-297117 GCF_001527695.2 Protobothrops mucrosquamatus
CTCCTGCGAGTCCCCTGGACTGCAAGGCGATCAAACCGGTCAGTCCTAGAGGAGATCAACCCCGACTGCTCTTTAGAAGGCCAGATCCTGAAGTTGAAACTCAAGTACTTTGGCCACCTAATGAGAAGGAAGGACTCACTGGAGAAGAGCCTAATGCTGGGAAAGATGGAGGGCAATAGAAGAAGGGGACGACAGAGAAGGAGGTGGCTGGATGGAATCACTGAAGCAGTAGGCGTGAGCTTAAATGGACTCCAGAAGATGGTAGAGGACAGGAAGGCCTGGAGGAATGTTATTATTATTATTATTATTATTAATTTAATTTCTATACCGCCCTTCTCCCGCAGGACTCAGGGCGGTGCACAGCATATTAAAACAGATACAAATATCAATATACAAATGTTGTCCATGGGGTCGTGCTGGGTCGGACACGACTTCGCAACTAACAACAACAATAAAGGAACCAAGTAGGGGATGTCTTCATGTAAACTGGAAATCGGTTTCTTTCTACTGTGGGGTACCATGACAGTTGTAGGAATCATCCAGGCTATTACCAAGTAAGGTCATACATGTTCAGCCCTTCAAACTGGAAAAATTAGGCACAGCCAGGACAGAGATAGTGAGCAGGGCCACAATAAAACCTAAACTGGACCTAAATTAAATAAAATAAACAGCATACAAGTAATCCTCACTTTACAACCATTCATTTAGTGACTATTTTAGATTACAGTGCCACTGAAAAAGAGACATATGACCGGTTCTCACACTTACAACCATTACAGCATCCCCACGGTCACGTAATCAAAATTCAGATACTTTACAACCTGCGTATATTTACATGGAGATCCCGGGATCATGTGATCACCATTTGTGACCTTCCCAGTGGACTTCTGACAAGCAAAGTCAATGGGGGAAACCAGATTTGCTTAAGAATGACACGATTCACTTAACAACTGAGGTGATTTATTTAACAACCATGGCAATAAATTGGGCCACAACTGTCTTCATAGCTGCTTTGCTTAGCAATGGAAATGAGCTCAGTTGTGGTCATAAGTTGAGGACTATCTGTATAGGAAACAAAATAGGTTTGTTTATGTATTTTAGATACAGTGGTACCTTGGTACTCAACTGCTTTGAAGCTCATCGAATTTGGTACTCAACTCATTTTGATGCGAAAATTTTGTCCAAATACTTGTTGTTTGTTTCATACTCAACACACAAGCTAGAACATGTTGGTGTTGCCTTGAGACTCACTACATTATTCCTCACTATATTATTCCTACATTATTCCTTATTCCCAATTTGTTTGGTATTCATCGTTTTTGTTACTCATCATGCTTCCCGGAACCAACTAATTATGAGTACAGAGAAATAATCATGACTACTTGGAAAGTTACACGATTCCTTAGTTTAAAAATGTGCAGCTTACCAGAGTCACAATAAAGGTGCCTACAAGACTGTGAGAAATGTGAGATAATGTCCATTTCTTTAAATCCATGCCCAACTCACAATAGCATTTTCATTTCTTAGTACAGAAAGCCACATGAAACAATGTTAATCACTGATTATGTTTTTTTCCCTCACCAATAATTTGTATCCACTTGAAGGCCAAAGATAACTTAATGTGGGACTTCTATCATTCCATTTTCCCAAGAGAAGCTATAAGTTAAATTTGGATCAGAGCCAACAGCAAAATTAGGTCAAGTCTACTTTTACCCCTTTTCATACACTTTTTTCCTGATTTCCCTTTGTTCTGAAACTGCAATTAGCTGGTCCTTTTTATGTCAGTTTAAGCTAGGGGTCTCCAACCTGAGTAACTTTAAGACTTGTGGACTTCAATTCCCAGAATTCCTCAGCCAGCCAGGTTGAGCAAATCTGGGAACTGAAGTCCACAAATCTTAAAGTTGTCAAGGTTGGAGAGCCCTGAGTTAAGTCACTGTGAGGGAGACACACATCCAGCCCTGTTTTCTGAGCCTCAGTCTTCAGCGCGTAGCTTGTAGAGATTGGCTGTGGTTTTTCTTACATAGTTATAGTGAGGAGCAATGTGTAATTACATCAGGGTGCCCTGTGCCACAGACATTAGTTTTAATGTAAAACAGAGAAGGAATTGGAGGGGGGAAGGAATTGTGTGAGAATTGTGTGAGTAATTCTACAACCTTAAACTGTTATTCTGAAGCTTATTCATGACCTCTCTCTATATATATATTTCTTTTCCTAGTGTTTCCCCACAAATGTAGAGTCGACTATTTTTTTCCATTTTCAATCAAATGCTGATCCATTGGTTGAAACAGGAATTGACCAATCAGATTGTCACCCAAATTTAATGTTGTGGGCTGAGACAGAATGACTGGTGCAAAGTCACCCAGATGGCTTTCATGCCTAAGGCAGGACTAGAACTCAAAGGCTCCTGGTGTTTGGTCCTCCCAGATGGCTTTCATGCCTAAGGGCAGGACTAGAACTCACAGTCTCCTGGTGTTTGGGCCTCCCAGATGGCTTTCATGCC
>NW_015386129.1:300923-303608 GCF_001527695.2 Protobothrops mucrosquamatus
TGAGATATTGGAACACTGCTATCATGTCACCCCTGGTCCTTCTCTTCATTAAACTAAACATACCCAATTCCAGCAACCGTTCTTCATATGTTTTAGCCTCCAGTCTCCTATACAGTAGTAAGCAGTTTTTGAGTTACAAACCTACATGATCTCTACAATGATCTAGGGTGGACTTTCTGTGGGATTATGGATTAGAACATAGAATAACAGAGTTGGAAGGGACCTTGGAGTTATCAAAAATTCATCTTGTCACTGGTGTCTTGCCTCTGTTTAACTTTTCCATTTTCCAATTTTTAAAGTTGAGATCTTACATTGATTGTCTTCATTAGCTCTTGGTTAAGAAATATGGTTTTCAGTTGATTGTAGACAGGGAAGGGTATATAAATAAAGAATTTGCAGTATATCAGCAAAAAAACCTGACTTGGACTCACTTAAAAGTACCAGTAAAAGTCTTGCCGTCGCTAGAAAACAGCACAATTAAAAGTATGCTGACACCAACCTGCAGCATAGCTTCATTAATCAGCTCCCAAAGGTGCCTGAACTAAGACATTCTTCCAGTTTCAAGAACATTTTAAATTAAACCTTACCCTTCCCTCCCTCATCCTGTATTAATCTGCCCGCCAAAGGGGAGACTTCATAACTAAAGCTCAGATTGCCTTGTGCTGCCTGATCCGATGCATAATTATTCAACAACAAGCATTGCTGAGTTTAAAAGAGAGGCCCTATCCATATAGATCAATGAAACTTTCTCTCTAAACTTCACACAAAGCTATGTTTCATGCAGATATTCGAAATGAAATTTTATCAGCGTTTTTATACATTATTCTACTTGAATGATGTACAGTAAACCTCTCCTTCAGTGGATTCCAATATTGCAATATTGTTAGTAGTAATAACTAACTGGCTTCTACAAATTTTGCCTTATTCCCTGGTAAGGACTGGGGCCTTAGTGTGGATTACACTACTCAAATAGCAAAAAAAAAGATCTGAATTTGAATGTACTTTCTAAATAACACTTAGGATTAAAATAGTCAGATCACATCTTTATCCTCTTGAAGGTAATTTAAAGGTCTTTTTTTTTTTTAAAAAAAAAAGTTTCATGAAGTTCTTATTGCTTCTCTCCGCAGAAAACTTCTGGAGTAAAATTAGCTCTTTGCTGACTGCTCGTCTTTGCTTTATCTGCTTTGGCTCAGAGAGATTTGAAAAGTAATTTAGTCTCTGCATTGGGCTGAAATTAAAAAGAAATAAAACCTGTGGACTTGATTTGCAAGGGACTTGGTAACGATGCGAAATAAGACTCCTTCCATAATGATGATGTTGTTTGAAGTGGGAAGAAGGAAAGAAAACTTTTAATTTAAGTTTGATTTTTAGCCAGGATCAGGGCAATAGGTGGGCATGTGGCTTCTCTTGCAGGACGAGAAAACTGCCCGCAAGTGCTGTTTTTAAAAATGAATATTTTTTTCCCCAAAGTAAGGATTTTTGAACTTGGTAGGAAATTTTTCTGAATTACATATTTAGCAGCAACGTTGTTCTGCGAAAAAGCATGCATCCCCCAGCAGTTGAAATATAAATGTATCCATAAAGCAACACAAACCGTTTTGCGGTCTGTGACTTGTTATTTAAAACATCCCAATTTAAGGAAAACACAGAGTTGGCCTCGACCATTTTTCCCCCCTTAATCCACAATCCCTAAACCAGCAGCTTTAACTCACCAGCAGCTTTAACTGTCCAGTTTGATGTCCCATTCCTGAAGAGCTTGCCAAAAGGAAGGCCATCATTCCATTGTCTTTAAAGCGCTAAAATTATTTTCCAACATGGAGCTGGAAAAAAAAAAGAGAGAAAAGGGGGGAAAAAATAACAAAGGCAACGCTGCACCAATAGTAATTCCCAGGAATTTTTCTTGTGATTATTTGCTTGCTAGATTAAACAAAGCACATCTCAAGGTCCAGGGATATCCAAAGATATTTTCTGGGGGTGCCTAAAAAGTTTTGACTTCCATCCATAAAAATCTTGGCTGGTGTGGAGACAGAAATACAGATGGGAAGGGAAGTCCACCCATCTGAGCAGAAAGAAGGGGAGGAAAAGGCCAGGCACTGGACACCCTTCAGACTGATAGATTTCAGGAAATCCAAACATTTAAACAGGAAATCTGAATACTAGATAAACATTCTATAATCTCCAGAGTTAGCTTGGAACTTGGCTGCTTAACCCTTCCGTTGCTGAGAGCTGGAGAAGAAACTCAGATGGGCTTTCTTGTAACTGGATCTCTTTAACAGTTCCCTCTTGGCTTCCATGTGCCAAAACAAGATCCTGCTCTGAACAGATTTCTCCCTTCCCTACACCCATTTTTTTTTTTTTTGAAATTTACTAGCATCTGGCCAAAAAATTTTAATTTCTTTCTCTCGCTTTCTTCCTCACCCCCCCCCCCCAGTGTCTGAATCACTACACAGCAAAGGCACTGGAATGTTGTGGCTAATATTTTCCACCAGACAGACACATCTAGAATGACCAGCATTAGAAAAGGAAAAAAAAATGAGATTGTGTATCTTCTATTTTGTCCATCTAGAGCAGGGGTGTCAAACTCGCCACGTCATGTGATCTGTCATGACCAGGGGTAGGCAACCTTGGCTCTTTTATGACTCGTGGACTTCAACTCCCAGAATTCCTGAGCCAGCATGGCTCAGC
>NW_015386129.1:303884-319817 GCF_001527695.2 Protobothrops mucrosquamatus
CAGACAGACACATCTAGAATGACCAGCATTAGAAAAGGAAAAAAAAATGAGATTGTGTATCTTCTATTTTGTCCATCTAGAGCAGGGGTGTCAAACTCGCCACGTCATGTGATCTGTCATGACCAGGGGTAGGCAACCTTGGCTCTTTTATGACTCGTGGACTTCAACTCCCAGAATTCCTGAGCCAGCATGGCTCAGCATGGAAACCTCTCCCTTTCCCCTCAGCATGGCTGGCTCAGGAATTCTGGGAGTTGAAGTCCATGAGTCATAAAAGAGCCAAGGTTGCCTACCCCTGGTCATGACGTATTACGACTTTTCCCCCATTGCTAGAGCGGGGTGGGCGCGGTTTCGGCATGACGCATCCAGCCCGTGGGCCGGCAGTTTGACACCCCTGATCTAGAGAGTCAGTTTGGACTACTGAATAAGGCATCAGAACTAGAAAGCGGGAGACCACGAGTTCTAGACCCACCTTAGCCATGAAAAAACGCTGGGTGATTTTGGACCAATCACTAGGAAGCTGGGAGTTCTAGTCCCACCTTAGGCCTGAAAGCCAGCTGGGGGATTTTGGGCCAACCAATGGGAGATTATGAGTTCTAGTCCTGCCTTAGGCTTGAAAGCCAGCTGGGTGTCTTTGGGCAATTACTAGGAGATTGTGAGTTCTAGTTCTATCTTAGGCTTGAAAAGTGGTTAGAGAATTTTGGGCCAATCACTCTCTCTCAGCCTAACCCACTTCACGGATTATTGTTATGGTGAAATTAGAAGGAGGAAGGTATGTTGGATATGTTCGCCAGCTTGAGTTATTTGTAAAAACAATAAATACAGAATACTAATAAATAAATAAAAATCTTCCTTAGGCAATGGTTCTTTCTGCTCATTCATGTAATTGCCCCATTTTATTGGGTCTCTTTTCTCATGCCACGGCTTTATGCCAGCTGGTTTTATATCTCAATTGTGCAGCTAGGAAGCTTAATTTCAGGATCTTATCTGTGGATTAATTTTATTAGCTTTCTAGTTCAGTCCAAGCCGGGAATAAACAACATAGCGACTGCTTTAGAAAGAAGGTTGCAGTTTATTGAAGAGAAGAGCCAGACAGAAAGATGGCTCTGGAAGAAAAGAGAGAGACAGCACATGTAGGGAGTGGGTTTTTATACCCTCTGGGGCTCTTGAGGTTATTTCCTGTTCCTGTTTGAGGCTTTGTATTTCCTGTGTCATGTATTTTGACCTGAGTCTGAGTGTGCCCCTCTGGCATCTGTGGGTTAATCCTATTATGTCCTGTCTTAGAGTTTGGGTGGGATATATAGATTTTAGGTGTCTTTGTCTTCCTAAGCTTCTAGCTGGAGGGCTCCAACCTTCCTGAATGGATTATCACATCTATATTTCTACAGAGCTGGTTTCTGCTTGGTGGAAGGAGACTTGGGGCTATTAAGAAAAACTGGGCATGCTTTTCTGCCTCTTTAAGATCCTTTGAGAAAATATATTTTTCTGCTCTTTTAATATTTCCTTCTCTGTGGGGCTGACTTCCCACAATATATACCATATGTATGGCCACAATGATTGAAGCTGTGGTCATTTTTTTTACACTTGCTTTGCTTGGCCAATGGCCTTTTATATAGCATATTAAACAGAACACAGTTGTTTACAGCCTACTCCAGAAACCGTTGTGTGGATTGGGTCCATCCATTCTCCTTCCCAAAGCATAGTAGAAATTAACAGCAACAATACCCAACTGGAAAGCGAACCCAGGAGAAACAGAATATTATAGTCTGCTTATTTTTCTCTTGAGCAGAGAAGACAAATGCTTGATCTTGACAGATGTTCCCACAGGCATCTTCACTGCTGCCCGTATGTATTTTTTACAGTGAAAGAAAGCAAAATTCTGGAATTAAGAGCTTATTAAGCACTGGATTTAGGGTCCTTGGTAAACGATAGTGGAAATGACTAAAATCGCATTGAGAGAAAGCGAGTAAACATCGACAGCCCTGTTACTGCTTGGACAGAGTTTTAATTATCACATTCAGTTCAGAACCAGCTTAAGGACTCCTTGCTGTGTTGGAAAAAATTTTTTTTTTCTTCTGCCTTTCAAAACGTAGACCAGTTTTTGCTCCTTCTCCTTAAATGAGCAGTCATGGAGGGTCCTTAAGGCTGTCATCCTTTCTGACATAATAACAGAGTTGGAAGGGACCTTGGAGGTCTTCTAGTCCATCTCCCTGCTCAAGCAGGAGACTGGCGTATCCCATTCCAGACAAATGGCTGTCCAATCTCTTCTTAAAAACCTGATGGAGCACCCACAACTTCTAGAGGCAAGGTGTTCCACTGATTAATTGTTCTAAGTGTCAGGAAGTATCAGGAAAATTGGTTCTCTCCTTGATTAGTTTATAATAATAATAATAATAATAATAATAATAATAATAATAATAATAATAATAATAATAATAATAATAATAATAATAAAGTTGGAAGGGACCTTGGAGGCCATCTAGTCCAACCCCCTGCTCAGGCAGGAAACCCTATACCATTTCGGACAAATGGCTGTCCAGTTTCTTTTTAAAAACCTCCAGTGATGGAATATTCATGATTTCTGAAGGCAAGCTATTCCATTGATTGATTGTTCTCACTGTCAGGAAATTCCTCCTTAGTTCTAGGTTGCTTCTCTCCTTGATTAGTTTCCATCGGTTGCTTCTTGTCCTGCCTTCAGTCGCTTTGGAGAATAGCTTGACTCCCTCTTCTTATTTTGGTTCCTTTTCATCCTTAACTATAGTAGAAGCAAAATGCTTCTTCGTGTGCACCAAGCTTGCCTCATACAACATATGGGCCATCCCTTCAACCCTCTTTCCCAGTTCATTTAGAAGGCAGTTCCTAGAAACTGAATTTTAACAGCAATGTCTTTAAACCAAACATTGCCCTTTTGTTAGCCCAATTACCTCCCTGAAATGGTGCTGCATTCGTACTGACTGGAATAAAGACAAGAACCTCTGACGTTGATTGCTCAATAGAAACAGAGACAAAATGCAAAGGCTTCATGTGGATAATTCCAATGTCCCACTGGTCTAATCTATGGTGCAGTTGGAGAAGTTTAGATTCTTTTGTGGACCCATCTTTTGGACCTACTTGTCACAGGGAAGGGGTAATCTTTAACTGTGGGAAGTTTTTTGTGAGCAAGATATCTCGTTTGATTTTTTTATGGAAGCATGGGACTATGACTTCAGTTCAGAACTAAAGAAGCTTCTTGGATGAGACATGAAAAGTGTTTAAAGGGGAAAGGGAGAGGAAGGGGGAGAGAGAGAAAGAGGAAGAGGAGAAGGAAGAAAAGAAGGAGGAGGAGGAGAAGAAGGAGGAGGAGGAGGAGGAGGAGGAGAGGAGGAGGAGGAGGAGAGGAGGAGAAAGAGAAGGAGAAGAAGGAGGAGGAGGAGAAGAAGAAGAAGAAGAAGAAGAAGAGGAGGAGGAGGAGGAGGAGGAGGAGGAGGAGGAGGAGAAGGAGAAGAAAGAGGAGGCGAAGAAGAAGAAGAAGAAGAAGAAGAAGAAGTAGTAGTAGTAGTAGTAGTAGTAGTAGTAGTAGTAGTAGTAGTAGTAGTAGTAGTAGTAGTAGTGGTGACAGGAGAGAGAGATTATCAATCTCCGTGTGTTTTTCTATCACTCCAAACTGATTTGTAAAGTAAGTCATATTTCCAAAAAAGATCTAACCCCAGGTGCAAGTAAAAAAAAGGTAACATCCACATTGAAAGGAGTTTCAACAGCAACTTTAATCAACTTTAATGTTTGGTTTTCAAGATCATTCTGTTATTTGCTTAATAGGGTCAATGTTTCTTTTTATTTTTCAATCCCTCTGAGTACCTTAGAGAGATGGTCTGTATCAGTTCAGCTTTTCTGGACTCTCTGCTGCTGATCTTTCTTTTGGGTATCTTTGTAATGGCTTTTTAATTGTAAGGGTTTCTGCGCATTGGTAAATAAGACAGTTCCAGTGTGTTAACAGTTAGATTAGACTAGTCAAAAACCAGTTGTTTGTGGCATGGGACTTCAGCCCTAGCGATACAAAGAGTGGTCCCTCCTGTTCTCCATAGAAGGCATTTGTGAGGCTGGCTGTTTTCCTAGCTTGGCCCAGATATGAAAATACTGCAGATGGGTGGGAGAATTAAATAATGTAGCTTAATAGCAAAAGCAGATCTTGGCCATGATCCAACCAAGTTTGCTGGAGCCAACTGAAATCCTATAACCTATTAAGCACTAAAGTCTTGTGAACCCTGTGTTGGATTTTTTTTTGACCTGCAGCAATTAGCTAGAAGAGTGAAATTCAAACTCTGAGGTTCAGTTCCTTGGTACCAAGCGATACTTTAAGAATCAATAGATGCGATCTTCGGGAACTCTGTCTTCCATCTGGCTGTCCTCTCTAAATTACTAATCAGCATTGACCAGGGATGGCAGGGAAAAGAAGAAAATACTTTACTCTATACAGGTTAGTCCTTGATTTACAACCGTCCATTTAGTGACCATTCAAATTTACAACGGCACTGAAAAAAATAACGCATGACCGTTTTTCAAACTTACGTCCGTTGCAGCATTCCCAGGTCATGTGATCAAAATTTGGCCATTTGGCAACTGGCTCATATTTATGACGGCTGCCGTGTCCCGGGGTCATGTGATCACCCTTTGCAACCTCCTGACAACAAAAGCAAATGGGGAAGTCAGAATCACTTAACAACTGACTAACTTACTAACAACTGCAGTGATTCACTGAAGAACTGTGGCAAGAAAGTAAAATGGGACAAAACTCACATTTGTGACAAATGTCTCACTTAGCAACAAGAATTTTGGGGTCAATTGTGGTCGTAAGTTGAGGACTACCTCTATCTGAATGCAAGCTAACCTGTAATTAGCACTTTTGAACCTAAACCTAAACTGAAATTCAGGTAACAGTTGATAAATATCTCCCCCAAATTTATACTCCCGTACGTCTACCTAGCAGTTCGAAAGCATGCAAATGTGAGTAGATAAATAGTGTGGGAAGTCAGCCCCCCCCCTAGAGATTTCTCAAAATAGATTTCTCTCTGATTCAAATTAAAATGATGGTGCAATACTGCAATTTGAAGAAGAGCAAGGGACTCTTGATAAAATGGAATGGACTTTTACTGTTTAGCTGTAATTTGGACTGTTCTTATGTATATCCTTTAAGGCAGGGGTCCCTAACCCCTGGTCTGTGGACCAGTACCGGGCCGCAGCATGCCAGCAACTGGTCCGCACAAGCAAGCAAAGCCCCATCTGTGGGATTCAGGCAGCACACAAAATCACGCATTCTCCAGTCCGTGGAAAAACCTCTCTCCACAGAACCGGTCCCTGGTGCCCAAAAGGTTGGGGACCTCTGCTTTAAGGGGAAAATTGATCAACACCATCTTATCTAACTTGAGTATTGATAGGGGCTTTTTCTCAAAGATTTATAACTTTTGAGGTGCTGTAAATGTAAACAAGCAACTGGGTCAAAGGAATGACTGAGCTGTCAAGCAATCTTAAAATCAAAATATTGTTACAGAATTTTGAATCCTTCTCTCTTGGCTGAGGCTTAGATTTGTATGTGTGTAGATCACAACTGAGCCCCCAATTTCTGTTGCTAAGTGGGACGGATGTTAAGTGAGTTTTGCTCCATTTTGTGACCTGTCTTGCCACAGTCGTTAAGTGAATCACTGCAGTTGTTAAGTTAATAATATGTTTGTTAAGTGAGTCTGGCTTCCCCATTGACTTTGCTTATCACAAGGTTGCAAAAGGTGATCACATAACCCCGGGACACTGCAACCATCATAAATATGAACCAATTGCCAGGCCTGCGAATTTTGATTATGTGACCATGGAGATGCAGCAACGGTTGCAAGTGTGAAAAAACATCATAAGTCACTTTTTTCAGTGCCATTGCAACTTTGAATAGTCACTAAAGTAGTTGTAAGTTGAGGCCTATCTGTATTATCAATCCTGCATGCCAAGGTATTGATTTAACAGCTAACCAGCAGGGTCTGTGTCTCTTTAAGAGCCTTTGTATAAAGGGAAGGCTCTGCTGACGTGTTCTCGCTCTTCTTCCGTTTCCTGCTGTAATTGTGATTTGTTGGATCTGGCTGTATTAGAACATGTATGTATATTGTTCCTGATGTATGATATTGTAGATAGTGTAATTTAATACAAGCCACTGTTTACTGTGTTTACTCCTAGGTTATCTCATGCAATAAGACTGTGCACACTCTGACATTGCAGAAGACTTTCAGACTTTTCCATATGAACAAACAGACAGGCACAAATTCCATCTTCCTTTATAGCTCCTTCTGCAGAACACAGTATACCATTCAGGTATATGAAGATTTGAGAAACTCAAATATTTATTGGGGAAAAAAATGGAAATGAATTCATCGGTCCAAGAGGTACTTCTTGGAATGACTATGACAATGGTGGCGAACCTATGGCATGCGTGCCAGAGGTGGCACTCGGAGCCCTCTCTGTGGGCACACGTGCCGTTACCCCAGCCTCAACTTCCCCCATGACTCCCTCCTCACCAGCAGCCCCCCTGGAGGAGAGTTGCCCTCCGAGTGTGGCCCACAAGGAGCAGCACAGCCAAGGACATGGCAGCCAGGCAGCATAGACAAGATTCTGCCCTCACGCCTCATCACGTACAGTTGATGCTGCGGGGCATGGGCAGAGGGCGTGGCTGCCATGGTACTGCTGGGCTACCTAGGTGATCTGTGGCGGGTCCTGGAGGCGGTGAGTGGCCCTGCAGGCAGGTGGGGCAGGAGACAGGGTGGGGATGGGGTGGAGCGGTGGCAGGGCCAGTTTTTGGGCACTCGGTCTCTAAAAGGTTCGCCATCACTGGACTATGAGATCCTTAAAAATAAAGTGGTCCTATGATCATTCCAGGAAACGATTGTTAAGTGAATCTGTCTTTCCTATTGACTTTGCTTGTCGGAAGGTTGCATAATGTGATCACACGATCCTGGGAAAACTGCAACCGTCATAAATATGAGTCAGTTGCCAAGCGTCTTAATTTCGATTACGTGACCACGGGGATGCTGCAATGGTCATCTAAGTGTGAAAAACAGTCACGTGTTTTTCAGAGCCACTAGAGTCAATGGGGAAGCCAGATTCACTTAAAAACCGTGTGACTAATTTAACAATTGTAGTGATTCCCTTAACAGCTGTGACAGTAAAAAGGTCGCAAAGTGGAGCAAAACTCACTTAACAACTGTCTCATTTAACAAGAAAAAGCTGGGGTTCAATTGTGGTTGTAAGTTGAGAACTACCTGTATTTCCCAGACAAGGAGTCCTTGTGGTTGTTGCTGTCTCTCCTGAATGATGATGATGATGATGATGATGATGATGATGATAATAATAATAATAATAATAATAATAATAATAATAATAATAAGAAGAAGAAGAAGAAGAAGAAAGAAGAAGAAGAAGAAGAAGAAGAAGAAGAAAGAAGAAGAAGAAGAAGAAGAAGAAGAAGAAGAAGAAGAAGAAGAAGAAGAAGAAGAAGAAGAAGAAGAAGAAGAAGAAGAAGAAGAAGAAGAAGAAGAAGAAGAAGAAGAAGAAGAAGAAGAAGAAGAAGAAGAAGAAGAAGAAGAAGAAGAAGAAGTTGTAAGGGACCTTGGAGGTCATCTAGTACAACCCCCTGCTCAGGCAGGAAACCCTATACCATTTAAGACAAATGGCTGTCCAGTCTCTTCTTAAAAACTTCCAATGTTGGAGCATTCACCACTTCTGGAGGAAGATTGTTCCACTGGTTAATTGTTCTAACTGTCTGGAAGTTTCTCCTTAGTTCTAGGTTGCTTCTCTCCTTGATTAGTTTCCATCCGTTGCTTCTTGTCCTGCCTTCAGGTGCTTTGGAAAATAGCTTGACTCCCTCTTCTTTGTGGCAGCCCCTGAGATATTGGAACACTGCTATCATGTCCCTCCTTGTCCTTCTCTTCATTAGACTAGACATACCCAATTCCAGCAACCGTTCCTTATATGTTTTGGCCTCCAGTCCCCTAATCATCTTTGTCTCAACATCTTTTTTACATCGTGGTGACCAAAACTGGATGCAGTATTCCAAGTGTGGTCTTACCAAGGCATTGTAAAATGGTATTAACACTTCACGTGATCTTGATTCTATCCCTCTGTTAATATAACCTAGCATTGTGTTGGCTTTTTTGGGCAGCTGCAGCACACTGCTGCCTCATATCTAAGTGATTGTCCACTAGGACTCCACAGTTGCTACTACTGAACAAGGTACCACCTATACTATATCTGTGCATTTGGTTTTTCTTGCCTAAATGTAGAACCTTACTTTTTTCACCACTGAATTTCATTTTGATAGATAGTGCCCAATGTTCAAGTCTGTCAAGATCCTCCTGTATCTTAAGCCTGTCTTCTGGAGTGTTGGCTATTCTTTGTTCCCTTTCAGGGCTCTTCCTGGCTTCCTTGATTGTTCCCATGTACGTTATTAGCTGGGAAACCCTGCTGATTGCTGTTGTTCCCTCTCTTGGCACATGCTCGGTCATTGCCCAGAGCTCTGTCGCCATCAGCAGAGTGTTTAGCAGTGTTTGCAACCTTTTGCTAATACACAAAATGGCACAAGATGTTTCCGTGGGCGGTGGCATCACATAGAATCACAACACCAGCTGGTGTAGACAAGTGTGTGTGCCGACACGCTCAGACGCAATAGGAAGAGTTGCTCTCTGCAACTGATTGGCACCCTTTTGAGATGGGGGAAGAGGCAAACATATTCCTATTGGCAAAGAAATAGCTCCAAGTAAGGAAAACTGGGGGGAAAGTGCCTTTAGGAATCATCTTTAAAATCTATATGCTTAGCGAATGAAGTTACAACCAACTCCAAAAAGGGGACTTATAACCTGGATCCCCTGGACATGGGACAGCGCTTCAGGCACTTGGCAATGTGACCACAATTGCAGCTATAAAAGCCAGCTGGGTGACTTTGGGCCAATCACCAGGATTGGCTCTAATCCCGCTTTAGGCATAAAAGTCAGCTGGGTGACTTTGGGCCAATCACCAGGAGACTGTGAGTTCTAGTTTCACCTTAGGCATGAAAGCCAACTGGGTGACTTTGGGCCAATCACAAGGAGACTGTGAGTTCTAGTCTCTCCTTAGCTATGAAAGCCATCTGGGTGACTTTGGGCCAATCACCAGGAGACTGTGAGTTCTAGTCCCGCCTTAGGCATGAATGCCATCTGGCTGACTCTGGGCCAATCACAAGGAGACGGTGAGTTCTAGTCTCGCCTTAGGCATGAAAGCTGGCTGGTGACTTTGGGCCAATCACCAGGAGACAGTGAATTCTAGTCCCGCCTTAGGCATAAAAGCCAGCTGGATGACTTTGGGCCAATCACCAGGAGATGATGAATTCTAGACCCCCTTAGTCATAATAGCCAGCTGGATGACAATTACAGGAAACAGTGAGTTCTAGTCCCACCTTAGGCATGAAAGCCAACTGGGTGACTTGGGCCAATCAACAGGAGACGGTGAGTTCTAGTGCTTTCTCTCCTTGCCCTCTCACCAGCAGACTAAAGGAATGCACGGCATCTATCCAGAGCTGGACCTGACTCAGTTTGTTCTCCTGCTCCCATGGCACACTTATTTACATTCGATTTCTAATTTCCAATTGACCACATGCAGGGACAGCCAAAGGGCCAGATGTGGCTCAGGGACTGTAAAATACACAGGTCTGTTCTAGATATTCTTCAAGGGCAGCCCCCACATAGAGTACATGACCATAGTCCATTTGAGCATGAATAACTAAGAGTGGTTACTGTCAATAAATTGTGTCTCTGTTGCTACTATTGCTAGATTGAAGAGAAAAAGTTTGCAGCACTAGAAGAAATAGAGAATAATATTCTCACGTAACAGGAGCAGAGAACTCTGAATCTGGAACCCTGGAACAGCTTGCCTTCAGAAGTTGTAGGTGCTTCATCACTAGAGGTTTTTAAGAAAAGACTGGACAGAAATGATATAAGGCAGTGATGACGAACCTATGGCACAGGTGCCACAGGTGGCACTCGGAGTCCTTTCTGTGGGCACACGTGCTGTGGCCCCAGCCTTGCCTCCACCCGTGACACCCTCCTCACCAGCAGCCCTCCTGGAGAAGGGTTGCCCCCGAGCGTGGCCCACGCAGAGCAGTGCAGTCAAGGACATGGCAGCCAGGCAGTGTAGACAAGACTCTGCCCTCATGCCCCATCACGCACAGTTGATGCTGGGGGGGGTGGGCAGAGGGCGTGGCTGCCATGGCGCTGCTGGGTGATCTGCAGTGGGCCCGGGAGGCGGTGAGTGGCCCTGCGAGCAGGCGGGGTGGGGGCGGGGAAGGGGCGGGGCAGGGGGTGGAGCGGGGGCGGAGCCAGTTTTTGGGCACTCGGTCTCTAAAAGGTTCGCCATCACTGACATAGGGTCTCCTGCTTGAGCAGGGACTTGGACTAGAAGACCTACAAGGTTTTTTTCAGCTCTGTTCTGGTTGATTTAATGTGCTCTGCCATCCTTCCTACTCAAAAGCTAAAGTGGATGGGATGAATGTGTAATCTCTCTTTAGCCATTGGGCACATTTGTTGGGGCGATTAAAAATGAAGCTCAGAACATTCAATATGAAAATGCACTGAGGTTTATCGTAAACCTTACTCCAAATCTCATTAGCATATCAACCTTAGATCAAACTGTTCCTTTTTTTTAAAGATTCGATTTCTGAAAATGAATAAAACAGCGTGATACTTTGAATGTGGAATCCTACCAGGAGCTGGAACTCAACTGATTTCAAAGGAAATTGTGCATTAATAACCAGATGCAGAATTGTAGCCTACATTCTTAATAAATTTGAATTATTTATTCAGCTATAATAAGTCATACACTTATAAGATATAACATTTTGACTGCTCTATATGTATCTATCTATCCATCTATGATCTATCTATCTATCTATCTATCTATCTATCTATCTATCTATCTATCTATCCATCTATGATCTATCTATCTATCTATCTATCTATCTATCTATCTATCTATCTATCTATCTATCTATCTATCTATCTATCTATCTATCTATCTATCTATCTATCTATCTATCTATCTATCTATCTACCTACCTACCTACCTACCTACCTACCTACCTATCTATCTATCTACCTATCTATCTATCTAACATCTATTTATCTAACACCTATCTATCTATCTATCTATCTATCTATCTATCTATCTATCTATCTATCTATCTATCTATCTATCTATCTATCTATCTATCTACCTACCTACCTACCTACCTACCTACCTACCTACCTACCTACCTATCTATCTATCTATCATGAACTCATGCAATAGGTTGCATTATTTCCATTATATTATCAACAAGAAATTGTTCTTACTGACATCTGCAGAACATAAAAGTCACCTACTTTGGGCAGTGGAATCTGGCAGTAGATGGGAAGAGTTGACCTTAAGTGTCTATTGACTTTAAGAAGGGTACAGAAAAACCTAATCTGAGTTTGCACACATACACCAATGAAAAACAAAATATATCCCCTGGAGGGAACATCACAACAATTCAAGCATAGATATTAACAGAGTCAGATAAGCTCCTGCTTCAATTCCTGCTTGACTGGCTGATTTTCATTGTTAGATATTTTGTCTCCTACTTAGAGGGAGATAGGAACAAAGCGAGACATGCACATTTGGCTAACAAGGGAATGCAGTATGGCTTATTAATATGCAAGCTTAGTGCAAAGTGTATACCGAGACGTATACACACAGAGTGCACAAAAAAATCAAGTCTCATAGACAAAGTCAAATTCGAAACAATTTGACCTCAATGAATCAAACTATTATAGATTACAAAAAAATGAATACAGTATGGTTCTTCTCTCTGCCCAAGCATGCTTATCCATACTGTGGTCTTAGGCGCACTAATAACTTTTCTTGACTAACTGGGACGTCATTAAATTTTATTATTTTCCCTCCTTGCCATCTTTTACAGTATCTGAAATAGTTCGGCATTCTGCATTGCCACCATCTACAGTCCGGAGTGGTGTTTTCTTTTCTGTTGACTCTCTGTTGATCTCTTTTTTGGCTTGAGCTGGGTCAACCTTCGTTCTGGTGTCCTTTCCCTGGCTGTGGGGTCATTTGGTTCTCAGCTGTCTCAGCCACTACCTCCTTTGTCCACATCCCATCTGGTCATCTTTCATTCAAGTAGCATCCTCTGCCAAAGCCAGAAAAAAACATCTCACTCTGCTTTGTCTACCCATTATGGATTCTTTTATCCCTCCCTCCCTCCCTTCCTTTTTTCCATCCATCCATCCATCCATCCATCCATCCATCCAGTCTGAAAGTACATTTCTTCCCCTCTTTAGAGTCCAAGAAACTAGGAAGAGTCTCTTCTGAGATGTTTTACCATATCCACTTCCTTCCATGGGCTTAGCTGATATTTGCCTGACCTTCAAAGCTAGAAAAACATCATTATTTCACCCTGCTTTATGTAACTGTTATGGATTTTTTTTAAATCTCCTTCCCCTCTCTCTCCTTCCCTCCCTCCCCTCTCTCTCCTTCCTTCCTTCCTTCCTTCCTTCCTTCCTTCCTTCCTTCCTTCCTTCCTTCCTTCCTTCCTTCCTTCCTTCCTTTCTTTCTTTCTTTCTTTCTTTCTTTCTTTCTTTCTTCAAAACCTAAGGAGTTCAATTTTTTCCCTCTCTTTGTCTCTGTCCCAGCCTTAGATGCCTAAGCTAGATGTCAGCGTCACCAGAGAGAGTGAGAAAAAGCATTGACTTGACAGTCACGTGTAAGAGTTTCTTGTTTCAGGGCAATTCAGCCTTCCCATAGTCTGGTAGATGTGTCCTTCATCTCCTAATGAATGTTAAAGTAGAAGAAAGTCAACATGAAGTAAAACTGGGAAAACTAATCCCCCCCTTTTTCTCTCTCTCTCTCCAGAAATAATGGAAGCCCCTTACCATTGCAGTGCTCAAAATACTGTATTCATTTTTGGAAAAGAAGATCAAGGATGTTGGTTCTCTGCAACTTTTTGGTTTTTTAAAATGATTACGTGATCCAAAGGCAGATGTACATAGTCAATGTAATCACTAGATAATTTTTGAGGCTTTTTTTTTTTTAATGAAATGAGTACTTCATAAATAAATGATGCACGGTGCATTATTTATAACCAAGATAAATTATCTTTTTTCAGATCCTTTTTGTATTTTTATTTTTTACTAGCTGTACCCAGCCACGCGTCGCTGTGGCTCAGTCTGGTAAAAGCGTGTGTTGCTTTTACGTCACTGTTGCTTTTACTGGCACTGTTGCTTTTACTGGCACTGTTGCTTTTACTGGCACTGTTTTTCAAAAAAAGCATGTTTTTACCTGTCACAGGTGTGACATCTATATAATAGTAGGTGTATAAAAACACACGCATATTCGAATGCAACGTTGTGTCAAAATTTCAAAGCAATCGGTGAAGAACTTTCGGAGATTTAAGATTTCGAACAAACATTTACATGTTTATTTATATAGATTTTTTGGTTAAGAAAAATATATCAGCTCAGATATTTATGCCTCTCTCCATTTCTGTCCCATTGTAACTTGAATCTTGTTTCGTAATCCACAGTGCAGAACGTAACTCGGAAAAGGTATTCCGTTCATGAATATTTTATGAAGGAGGAACAAGGCAGAACAAAATCAAATTCCATGTGATTTTTGAAGTCTAACTGTGGCATTTGACAAAGTGAAGCTGCCTCAAGCAGGAGACGCTACGACACGGTGACAAGTCTGTGTAATATGTAATTTGTGAGGCTCTTCGTGCTCTCTGAGCTTGGTTGTCTTCTTGCAGATGTTTCATTGCCCAACTAGGGGACATCATCGGTGCTAGAATTGAGTGGGATTTGCTCTCTGTTTATATAGTAGTGACTTGTTCTGTCAGTTTTGATGGTAGCGTTCTTGGTGGTTCTATAATTAGGGTGTTGTTTACTGCTTGATTGCTGGGCTATTGTTAATCTTGTTGTTAATCTCTGCTGATCTGGGTGTCAATGGCTGGCAAGCAGGTTTTTTGGTCTTTTTGTTTCCTTTTGGGCTTTTTAATTATCTCTTTTGAATGGTAGGTAGACGTTGTTTATCTCCATGTGCCTGTTGATGGCTAATTTGTCTGAGTGCCAGGCTTCCAGGAATTCTCTAGCATTTTTAGACTTAATTTGGTCTAGGATGGGGAGATGGGGAGAAGATTTTTCCTCCCTCCCTCCCTTCCTCCCTCCCTCCCTCCCTCCCTTCCTTCCTTCCTCCCTCACTCCCTTCCTATCATCCCTTCCTCCCTCCCTCCCTCCCTCCCTATCACTCCTTCTTTCCTATTATTCCCTTCTTATCATTCCTTCCTTTTTATCATTCCTTCCTTCCTTCCTTCCTTCCTTCCTTCCTTCCTTCCTTCCTTCCTTCCTTCCTTCCCCTTCCTTCCTTCCTTGGCAGCCACAAAACTGGGATTGCAGGTCTGTATGTTTTACAGGCATCTACCATCCTGCTTAAGGATCAACAACTTGCATCCTGCTTAAGGATCAGCAACTTCATAGCAGCATTTGGACCCCGATGTGGGCTTGGCTTGGTTTGGCAGATCGTGATTTCCTTCTCAATCCTGTCACCAAATTCGAATATTATGGTAGGTAACCCATGAAAACTGAAATGCAATCTACCAATTAAAGATGAACCATTTTATATATACGTATTCCTGCTTAATTTGCATCAATACCCACCAACCGCAGTTCCAAATTAGCTTTAAATATCCCCCCCAGTCCTCAAAAGGCTGCCCACCTCCCTCATACATTTTGCCACAACACAGATGATGCTATCCTATAACTAAGGAATGTTTACCGTAACTTATTTTTTTTTTCAAGTCTTTCTCAGCTCAGGGCCAAGTCTGTCCCTGTGGCTATGCTGAAACCAGCCAGAGAATAGCGATGGTAAGCAATTGAGCAATGTGGACTAGATACAGGAAGTTTCCTCACTTACAACAGTTCATTTAATGACCGTTCAAAGTGATAACGGTACCGAAAAAGTGACTTACGACAGTTTTTCGCACTTACAACCGTTGCAGCATCCCCAAAGTCATGTGATCAAAATTCGGACGCTGGGCAACTGGTTCATATTTATGACGGTAATCATGTGATTACTTTTTGCGACCTTCTGACAAGCAAAGTCCATGGGGAAGCCAGATTCACTTAACAACTGTGTTACTAACTTAACCACTGCAGTAATTCACTTAACAAGAAAGGTTGTAAAATGGGGCAAAACTCACTTAAGAACAGAAATGTCAAGGACTACTTCTATCTGGATTACGGATGTTATATTGCCTAGGTCTCGAGATAGGTTTAACCTTGAAAGCCGTATGAGAAATGACAACCTCATTTCTCATTCCTCAAAAGCATTGTTACGTTTATGGTTAGAGAAGATGACTAAAAAACAAATAGACTTTAAACCAGAATTATTTCTGTTAGGAATAATAAGAGCCAACTATGAGAAAGATTGTACATATCTAATACTACATATATTAAATACAGCAGCAAGAATTGTATTTGCCCAACATTGGAAAAATGAAAACTTACCAACTGAAGAAGTACTAATTAAGAAAATTCTAGAGTGTGCAGAAATGGATAGATTGACTTTAAAGATTAAAGAGAAAGAAGATTCGGTGTATTTTAGAACATGGGATAATTTCTATCAATGGCTAGAAAAACGAGTCAGAGAGAAAGGAATGTGATATGTAAGTTTTAATATATATATTAATAAGAAGAAGGCTATTGAGTGATTAATTAATATATTGTTTATGATAATTAACTATATTATTGTTAGTTAAATACATATACCCAGACACTATGCTGTTTGCTAAATATTGAAAATGTTACTTGGGAAAACCCCAACCCCAACCCCAACCCTAACCCCAACCCTAACCCTAACCCCAACCCCAACCCC
>NW_015386129.1:319869-323352 GCF_001527695.2 Protobothrops mucrosquamatus
AACCCTAACCCTAACCCCAACCCTAACCCCAACCCCAACCCCAACCCTAACCCCAACCCCAACCCAAATCCCAATCCTAATCCCGACCCCCACCCTATCTCTAACCCTATAAAAACTAATAAAATCTATCTATCTCTATATATAAAGCATTGTTACATCCGTTTTATTGTTTTATTTTTCTGGCTCAGAGTCAGTTTTGACTTCGGGCAATTGCCTGGACAAATCCATGGAAATTTCTTTGGCTTTATTTCCAGAAATGATTTGCTCTGACCTTCTTCTTCTTCTTAGGACTGAGAAGAGAGCGACTCGCCCAAGGTCACCCAGCTGCCTTTATGCCGAAGGCAGGACTTAGACCTCACGTTTTCCCATTTTTAGCCTGGTTCTTTAACCGCTGCACCAAACTGGCTCTCTATCAATTAATTAGTATTCCTGTATAAAGAGAACAGAAAGCTTGTTTCTTCTGCTTACTTGAAGAAATAACAGTCTGATATCCTGAAAGCTTTTCTTTGTTTTTTGGGGTTTGTTTTTTTTTTGCTCCAGTGAAAAATTCACATTTCCCTAAGGTGCTTCTTCAGCAAGCTTTCGTGCCCTTTGCTGATGGAAGGAAAGTGACTCGAATGGCTTCTCTGTTTTTCAATGGCAAATTAGAAGGCAGACTGGGAACAAATTGCTCCAAGGTCAGCTGGAAAGATGCCAGATCGAAGGTTGTGACAGATTCTTTACTAAAAGGGGAAGAGGAGGAAGATTTTATATGAGTAAACCCGGAGTTTGCATGACACGGCATGCAGAATACCTCACGAGGCAAAGGGGTTTGAAAAATCATGGGATTGTTTCTAACTCCCAAACACACGAGGCGTTCAGAAAAAAATCGTGCAAATTCTTCCACACTGGATTGGGAACAAATTAAAGTAAAGGTAAAGGTCCAGTCATATCCGATTCCAGGCAGCAGTGCTCATCTCTATTACTTAGCTGAGGGAGCCAGCGTTGTCCGAAGCCCCTTCTGAGGTCATGTGGCCAGCAGGACTATACGCCGAGGTATTCAGCTGGTTTGCACCGGTTTGGTAGAACCAGTAGCTAAATTTTGCTGGCTTCTAGAGCAGGGCTTTTCAACCTTTTCACCCATTGTACCACTTTTAGGATATGGCAACATCCGAGTACCACCAGTCGCCTAGCAAGGTGTCAAAAACTTGATGACCCCCCCCCAAAAAGGAAAAAAGTGATAAAGTACAGGTAATCCTTGACTTACAACAGTTCGCTTAGTGACTGCTCGAAGTTATAATGGCACTGAAAAAAGTACCTCCCAAGCCACAACCGAGCAAGACGCCTGCCTGCCAGGCCGTGCTCTTCCTCCTGTCCGAGGTTTTCATTGTTGTGAGCATTTCTGTTGAGGATTGGCAGCGGGGGTGGGGTGGGGGGTGTTTGGTTTTTATTCTCCCCCCCCATCTTCTGGGTGGTTGCAGCAGGTTTTGGTCACTTCACATGACCCTGGGACACTGTGACCGTCATAAATATGAATCAGTTGCCATGCATCTGAATGTAAATCACAAGACCCTGGAGATGCTGCAACATTCCAGCTGATCGGTGCTTCTTCTGGGCTCAGCAGAAGCACCAGGATCAGTGCCGAGCTCCAGCTGGAGCCTGGTGCTGATCCTGGCGCTTCCACTGAGCCCTGACAGCCCCAAAGCGCCAATCAGCTGGAGCCTGTCATTGATCCTGGCGTTTTCGCTGAGCCTTGACAGCCCTGCAGCTCCAGCCGTCTCTCTCGCTCAGGCTTGTGCGGTGCTGCCACCGGTTCAGCTCATTCCCCTCCCCCGCTACCACTTTTCTAGGATGGTCACGTACCAACTGCCAGGTGCCAATGTACCACAGGTGGTACCCGTACCACTGGTTGAAAAGCCTTGTTCTAGAAGTCCACTCTAGGCCTCCCAGGCCTAGAACAGCCCACCGGAAGTGCATGGATGCCACTTCTGGAAGTCTGTTTTAGGCCTTGGAGGCCCAGGCCTACATCGAATAAGAGAACCGGTTGTTCAGGTATTTGAATTCCACCACTGGCCGAGGTGCTGTTACCTACCCACCAAAGTGGTACCTATTTATCTACTCGCACTGGCATGCTTTGGAACTACTAGGTGGGGAGGAGCTGGGGCAAGTAACGGGAGCTTACCCTGTCATGCAGTGCTCGGGTCTCAAATCCGGGTTGTCAGCTTTCCTGCACCTTTAACCGCTGAGCCCCCAAACAAATTAAAACGGTGTGAAATTCAAGGCTAACAATTACTGTGTGCACAATCCAGCAAAGACTATGGACAATTTTCTTTGTTTTACTGTGGGGATCTGGGTGTTCTCTGAGCTTGGTTGTTTTCTTGCAGATGTTTCATTAACCAACTAGGTAACATCATCATAGCAGTGATGGCATTACCTAGATGGGTGATTAAATGTCTATACCAGGGGTAGGCCACCTTGGCTCTTTTATGACTGGTGGACTTCAACTCCCAGAATTCCTGAGCCAGCCATGCTGAGGGGAAAGGGAGAGGTTTCCAAGCTGAGCCATGCTGGCTCAGGAATTCTGGGAGTTGAAGTCCATGAGTCATAAAAGAGCCAAAGTGGCCTACCCCTGGTCTACACGAAAGCAACCAAGATCAGAGAGCACCAAGGATGTGAAAGTTCAACCTTGACTTACAACCGTCGCAGCATTCCCCATGATCGTGTGATCAAAATCCAGAGGCTTGGCAACTGACTCATACTTATGACAGTTGCAGTGTCCCGGGCTCATGTGATCCCACCTTTTGCTACCTTCCATCGCTCAAAATCAATGGGGAAAGCCAGATTCACTTAACAACCTGCTACTGGCTTAACAATTGCAGCGATTGACTTAACAACTGTGGCAAGAAAGGACGTAAAACTCACTTAGCGATTGTCTTGCTTAGCAACAGAAATTTTGTGCTCAGTTGTGGTTACAGCTCGAGGACTATAGCTTGAGGAGTTTATCTGACCTACTTTAGGAGACTTTATAATTCTTTACAATGCTCCCCAAATGTCAACGAAATTTAAAATGATGTTAAAGCTAACGGGATCAATTGCCGACGTTCTTCTAAGGAGGTGTCAGATCAGGGTGACAAACATGTTACTCATAAGACCTCATTATTTACACGGGAGACACGCTTTCCAAACAGATGTGTCATTAGAGAAAAATATTTTTTCTCTTCCCTGCGATGCCATCGTAATGGGTTGCCGTAATGGGCTCATTTAAATTTTAATTTCCTGCAAGTCAGCCACAGCTTCTGCAAGCAATCAGATAGCCTGCTAGAAGATGGAGCCATTTCCTCCTCCCATTCTCCCGTTGAAGAGAAATTGCTTAGTGATAATAACAACAGCAAGAACAATAATAGATTTTATTATATTGCCCCCCCCTCTCTCTCTCTCCCTCTCTCTGTCTCCCTCCCTCTCTCTCTCTTTCTCTCTCCCTCTCTCCCTCCCTCTCTCTCTCCC
>NW_015386130.1:0-8949 GCF_001527695.2 Protobothrops mucrosquamatus
TTTTAAAAGACTGGGAAAATCTGTTAAAATAAAACAGTCCAATGCCTTTTAACAAATCAAACAGTAGGATCTCACATTTGGCATTTTAATGTGCCATTCAGCCTGCCATCTGCTATTTATTAGGGCTGTAGTCCTATGTGCATGTACTTGGATTGGCTGTGATTCCATGTCAGAAATTTAGATTTAGTTCAAAGCCTTACAATAGAAGCATTTCAACTTAAATAAATAAGCTTATACACTCAGTTTATACAGAGTGAAAATACTGGAGAATATTACAGTGATAATCAGTTCCTCTGAGAGAGCCTATGGCTATAAATATTCAAAAAATGCAGAAATAAAGGATTGTATTAATTGAAGAGAACTAAAGCACGTCCACTCTGTCCAAATGACTGAATATAAGTAGTATAGGTAGCCAGGCCCTACATTATGTTTTGACTGGCTTTATAGGTAACAACCAGTGCCTTGAAAGCCTATTGGTACTCAATACATCTTGTGAAGAAGCAATGATACATTGGCATAATAGGAAATTAGTTTTAGTATTTAACCACTTCATTTTATACCCACTGTAGCTTCCTGGTGATCTTCAAGTATAGCCCCAGGTAGAGCACATTGCAATAGTCCAGATGATTATTTGGTTTAGAGCAGGGGTCTTCAAACTTGGCCCTTTTATGACTTGTGGACTTCAACTCCCAGAATTCCTCAGCCAGGCATGCTGGCTGAGGAATTCTGGGAGTTGAAGTCCACAAGTCATAAAAGGGACAAGTTTGAAGACCCCTGGTTTAGAGCGACCAACTAAAGGATCTTCCCATTAAGGAAAGTATGCAACTGGCACTCAGGATGAACTTATGCAGATGCTCCGCTGGCCAGAGTTATCACCTGCTTATTGAACAATAGTTGAAAGTTTAGGAAAGTCCTCAAGTTCTGCATCAGTTTTGAATGGAGATGTCCTACTTCATCCAAGACCAACAATGAAAATGTCCCTGACTCCAGAGGCCCAAGCACTCAGTTTTTTCAGGACTGAAACAATCTGTTCTTCTGAACAGCCTCCAGACATTGGAGTAGTACATTGGTAATTTCATCTATGCAGTCTTTGGTTGAGATGTAGAGTTGGTTATTATCAGATGTTACTGGATGCTGACCTCACCCAATGGTTTCATGTAAATGTTAAAGAGGAAGGGAAAGAGTGTTGAGTCTTGAAGCACCTCACAAATGAGACATTTCAAGTGCAATCTCTCCCCTATTTCCTCCCATCAACACCAACTAAATTAACCAGTAAGGAAGGAGGTGAACCGCTATAACATAATGAACCACCGTAACATAATATCTTCTGCTTAGAAAACCCCACAGCAAGCCCAGAGGGATACATTCATCAAAAGCTGCCGAGAAATCAAGGAACACAAGGATGGAAGCACCATCCCAATTACAGTTCTGCCAAATATTATTGACACCCATGAATCATGACCAATGCTGTCTCCATACCATACTTTAGTCTGAAACCCAGCAATTTTTGTCCAAGAACTTCTGTAACTGCTGTATAAAACAATTTCTTAGGGGAAATCACCTGGAATCAACACCTTTTGTTTAATTTTGTTTTTACCATTACCAAGTTAAGATTTTTATCTTGTCCAGTTCTTTAAAATCTTTATTTACATCTTTTAACTTTTTTAAGTGGATCAATTAATCTAAACTTAGATGCTTTACAATTTCTTCTTTTTATTTAATCAGGTTGGCTTGGTGATTATGTAATTTTCTCTTTCTCCTCTATATGTTTAAAGTTTTGTTATAATTTTTATATGGTACAGTATATTCAGTATATATGCAGAGCACATCATGATATGCAGAGCACATCATGAGAAAGGCAGGGCTAGATGAATCAAAAGTTGGAATTAAGATTGCCGGGAGAAATATCAACAACCTAAGATATGCAGATGATACCACTCTAATGGCAGAAAGTGAAGAGGAATTAAAGAGCCTCTTGATGCGGGTGAAGAAGGAGAGTGCAAAAGTTGGCTTGAAACTCAACATTAAGAAAACCAAAATCATGGCATCCGGCCCTCTCAATTCCTGGCAAATAGATGGGGAAGAAATGGAGGTAGTGACAGATTTTATTTTCTTGGGCTCCAAGATCATCTCAGATGGGGACTGCAGCCAAGAAATTAAAAGACGCTTGCTCCTGGGGAGGAAAGCTATGGCAAATCTAGACAACATACTAAAAAGCAGAGACATCACTCTGCCAACAAAAGTGCGTATAGTCAAGGCCATGGTTTTCCCAGTTGCAATGTATGGATGTGAAAGTTGGACCATAAGAAAGGCTGAGCGCAAAAGAATTGAGGCCTTTGAACTATGGTGCTAGAGAAGACTCCTGCGAGTCCCTTGGACTGCAAGGCGTTCAAACTGGTCAGTCCTAGAAGAGATCAACCCTGATTGCTCTTTAGAAGGCCAGATCCTGAAGTTGAAACTCAAATACTTTGGCCACCTAATGAGAAGGAAGGACTCACTGGAGAAGGGCCTAATGCTGGGAACGATTGAGGGCAATAGAAGAAAGGGACGACAGAGAATGAGGTGTCTGGATGGAGTCACTGAAGCAGTAGGTGTGAACTTAAATGGACTCCAGAAGATGGTAGAGGACAGGAAGACCTGGAGGAACGTTGTCCATGGGGTTGCGATGGGTCGGACACGACTTCGCAATTAACAACAATAATAGTATATTCTATTCTAACTACACAGTTATACAAAAACAAACAGCTTTTCAGATAGCATATGCATACAAATAATAAATAAGAATACTGTCTCCAAACAATTGTTCTGCTCCCTTCCTCCCTTTTCACTGTAATTCTAGGAAAGGCTATCTAAAAATATATACTCTTAGAAGCTAGGTATGTCAACTGAAGAAGCATATGATAGAAATTTAATTAGTTCAAGGAATGTATTTTAGAAGCAATCTTCTTCTCTAGAAGCCAAAGTGCAGAAACTGAATAAATGTTAAGGGTTTTTTTGGGGGGAGGGGGAATTATGGATTCCAACTGAATATTTAAAAAAAACTCTGTATAGTGGGAGTAGTACAGTATTGGAGTCTGTTGCTCACAGAGTTAACAGGCTCTCTGTTATTAATCATGAAGAAAGTAGTCAAGCCTTTCTGTTGAAAAAGGAGAATATTTGTAGCTCAGGATTGAAATCAGGGGTCCTTGGTGCTTTCTGAGCTTGGTGCTGATGATGTTACCTAGTTTGGGAAATGAAACTTCTGCAAGAAAACAACCAAGGTCAGAGAGCACCAAGGACACCTCAACTCCTTCTAGTGATTTCTTAAACTGGATTCCTGCACTAAGCAAAAGGTAAAGTCTAAACACCCCCTTCATACATGAGGATTGTCTGAATCGAGGAAAGTAAGAACGAACCTGAAATAATGGTCCAAGATGAAACATATGCATCATTATGGTTTGTAACTTATGAATGTGTATTATATGAATCCAGCCTTTGGGTTAGGATGAATTGACTTATATGTAACTAATTCTTTCCTCTCTTTGGGGGAAGCTAATCTCCAATAAAAAAATCTGTATTCTAAATATTCATAATTTTTTTTTAAAAAATGCCATATGGGAAATAGTTAGGCAGACAAATCTATTTAACTGTGCTTAAATTGATACTGTTTGCATCAACATTTACACAAATAAAAATGATACTAAGCAGTGGTCAGGAGTCCCTTTGCCGTATGGTAAGTGCAATCTAGTTTTATGCCAAACTGGAAGCAACGCAACTTCCAGAAGAGAAAGGACCCTGAAGCAATAGAAAGTTTATAGATGAACTCAACATCTCCTAATTATTCTCAAAACAATTTACTATGGAACTTTTAACATTCTTGCTTCTTTCTATTACCCATCAGTCCCCCCAAAGAGAAAGTTGTCCCTTTGTTCTAATTATGTTTCCCCATGATTTATGGAAGGAGGAAATTGAAAGGATCCTTTCCAAAAGAAGAAATAGGGGAGACATGATACCAGTGTTCCAGTATCTGAGGGGCTGCCACAAAGCAGAGGGGGGGGGGTCAGGTTGTTCACTAGAGCAGGGCTTTTCAACCAGTGGTACGGGTACCACCTGTGGTACATTGGCCCCTGGCAAGTGGTACACGACCATCCTAGAAAAGTGGTAGTGGGGGAGGGGAATGAGCTGAACCGGTGGCAGCATCGCACAAGCCTGAGCGAGAGACGGCTGGAGCTGCAGGACTATCAGGGCTCAGCAGAAGCACCAGGATCAGTGCCAGGCTCCAGCTGGAGCTCAGCGCTGATCCTGGCGCTTCTGCTGAACCCAGAAGAAGCGCCGATCAGCTGGAATGTTGCAGCATCTCCAGGGTCTTGTGATTTACATTCAGATGATTGGCAACTGATTCATATTTATGATGGTCACAGTGTCCCAGGGTCATGTGAAGTGACCAAAACCTGCTGCAACCACCCAGCAGACAGAAGGGAATAAAAATCAAACACCCCCCACCCCATCCCCACTGCCAATCCTCAACAGAAATGCTCACAATGGAAACCTCGGACAGGAGGAAGAGCGCCGCCGGGTGGGCAGGCAGGTGTCTTGCTCGGCTGTGGCTTGGGGGGCACTTTTTTCAGTGCTATTGTAACTTCAAACAGTCACTAAGCGAACTGTTGTAAGTTCAGGACTACCTGTACTTTATCACTTTTTTCCTTTTTTTTTTTTTTGGTCATCAAGTTTTTGACACCTTGCTAGGCGACTGGTGGTACTCGGATATTGCCATATCCTAAAAGTGGTACAATGGGTTTAAAGGTTGAAAAGCCCTGCACTAGAGCACCAGAGGGAAGGACAAGAAATAATGGTTGGAAACTGATCAAGGAGAGAAGCAACCTGGAATTAAGGAGAAACTTCCTGACAGTGAGGACAATTAACCAGTGGACGTTCCATCACTGGAAATTTTTAAGAAGAGACTAGACAATCACTTGTCTAAGATGGTATAGATTCTCCTGCTTGAGAAGGGGACTGGACTAGAAGACCTCCAAGGTCCCTTCTATTCTATTCTATTCTATTCTATTCTATTCTATTCTATTCTATTCTATTCTATTCTATTCTATTCTATTCATTTCTTATTATCCTGGTTGGAATAATGCCCAGTCCACATATCTTCCCATTTCTTCACATATATCCTCACATTTCTACTTACTTGTATGTGGAACAAACAAATGTGTGGTAGAGTAATGAGGTGGAGATGACACATTTGCCATACTTTGAACCTGCTACAGAAGCTTGCTTTAGGAGAGGAGACAGAGGTTATTTTGCCCAATTGAACAAATTATTCTTGACAGTGGGTATATTTCATTCCCTTATTGGATTTTGTGTTGTTTTGGGGTTGCCTAATTTTATAAAACAAGGTTACGGAGAAAGACAGAAATACTTTTTTTTCCCCGAGTTCAAATCAATTATTACATTTCTTTATTTTTACCCATTTTATTTTGGATTCTTGTTCATTGATCTTTAGGTCTAAGCACATTTTGAAAATGATTTGAAGTAGTGCTTCAGACTTCACACAAACACAGCACCTCTCTACTATTAATGGCAACAGTGGGGGAAAAATGTACCTGCTGTAATGAATTGCCACATTAATATGACTCTTTCAGCAGATGCTTTAGTGAATAGTGGAGAATTACTCTGGTTGTGATCGTGCATGGTCTGAAACATTTCATTTCCACACCGTGCACAGCCTTTATTACTTTTTTCAGTTCATATCTGCTTATAGTTCGTTCTTACTATAATTAATATATACTACATAGGAAAGCTGTTTCCAACTACAGCAACAGGAGTTTGAGGCTGCTCAGATTTTCTCCACCACATAGGAATGGAAAATATGTTTTGCTTGGAATCCAAGTCAAACACATTCTGTCCCTGTTCTGTGTTGAACTGCTAGTATGGTTGGGGGAAAAAAAAATAGAAGACTTCTGAGGGTTGTTATGAATTTGTAGGGAAAGACTGACTCCTCCCTTCTTCTTTTGACTCTTCCCAGTTGCTTCCTTTCTTTACTTCGCTTTAGCCACCATTGTTCTAAGTTTCTTATGTAACATATTCAATCAGGTCACCTGCCCCACTGCTTCCTCTCCTTGAAGCTTGAAGACCTCAAAAGCAATTAAGAAGAACTAGTGAAACAAGTACTTTGACTGATGAGGTTGGGCAAACTTTTCACTGACATGCTTGGCTTCTTCCCACTCCGCTAAAACAACTCTGCTCAGGATCTGTGGGTTTCAGTCCCATGTCAAGACTGAACACTCATGTTTCAGTCCTGTCTCCAGACCAAACATATGTATTTTGGTATTGATGTAAACCACCCACTAGCTGTTCTATCCCTTCAACTCAATGCCTGGAGTATTTAATGCATCCCTAATGTGCAACATGTAAATTCTGTCTCCTTTTTGTTGAAAGAGAGTTTGCTAACTTGGGGAATTAGAACCATACCTCCTTCCAGGATTCCAGAAACCCATGTAAGATAGCTTCAGCTATCATCTTAAGAGGTAGTACTCTTAGTAACATTATAAGTCACATAATTAATGGAAAGGACTTTGATCATCTAAGTGATGCTGAAATGCAATCCAACATCAAACATAGAATATAGAATAAAAGACTTGGAAGGGACAATGGAGGTCTTCTAGTCCAACTCCCTGCTTGAGCAGAATATCTTATACCATTCTGGACAAATTGTTGTCCAATCTCTTCTTCAAAACCTTCAACAATGGATAACCCCAACTTCCAGAAGCAAGCCATTCCACTGATTAATTGTTCTCACTGTCAGGAAATTTCTCCTTGATGCTAACATATTTTCCTATTGGTTATGAGGTTGAGGTTGCTGAGATTTTTAATTTTAGCCACATCTAGAAGGGCACCATTTCCCACCTTTGCTTCATTTTTTTAAAAAGTAGTTTTGTTTGAGACAAAACAAGAGAAAATAATTATAAAAAACCCTCAGATAACTAACTTTTACAGAGAAGTTCTCACAAGTACATCATTTTCTTTCATTATCTATCTATCTATCTATCTATCTATCTATCTATCTATTTATCTATCTATCTATCTATCTACCTACCTACCTACCTACCTACCTACCTACCTACCTACCTACCTACCTATCCAACCATCCAACCAACCAACCAACCAACCAACCAACCAACCAACCAACTAACTAACTAACTAACTAACTAACTAACTAACTAACTAACTAACTAACTAACTAACTATCCTTGGAAGCAAATCTTCATTCAGGAAGTCACAAAGCTTATGATTATCTTTTTCAAGATATCCAACAATGTATAGGAGAGTACTAATAGGTTGCTTTCACTTCCACTACTGATGATGATGATGATGATGATGATGATGATGATGATGATGATGATCATGATGATGATGATGATCATGATCATGATGATCATGATGATCATGATCATGATGATCATGATGATCATGATGATGGCGATGATCATGATGATGGCGATGATGATGATGAAATACAAGATCATCTATGCCATGTGTTATCCATTCTCTGTACAAAATAATCTCCTATTTTTGGCTTTTTTAAAATTTGCACTTCAACATTCTGAGTTCTGTTCTGAGTGTAGAAATATTGTTTCTAGTTTAGATAAAGATGAACACACCTACATTTTTTCCTTCTGTTGTGGAAAAACCCAATGAAAGAAACAAGAGACAGCAACACAAGACAATAATTCTTGCTTTAAGATTCAGAGGTTTATTTTGCTAATAATTTGGAGCATAGCAAACATAATAACATAGCATCACTTACATTAACAACCCATTGCAATGAGGTCCAGTGACGTAGCAGGTCCAGCAAGTACAGCTATAGGCCAATGGCAAATCAATCAGGTCCAGTCCCAACTTTTTATACCTTGTCTCATCCTAAGACCACAGATGGTCAGCAATCTTACACTTTCTGCTGACTTTCTGCTGACCCTTTTCCACATACTCATGTACATTAGAACCTGCATCCATCAGCTATTTTCAGTTCCCTATTTCTTACTGTTCCAGTCCTTATGTTTTAAATATATTTGAAGCCAGCAAGCTTAGCAAAATCATATTAAGTAAAGTACAGTTGCAAACTGCAAAATTAAGCATAGCACAGACTTTGGTTCAATACTTTTTCCATGAGGCCTGATTTAGTTCACCTCGGCCTAAACCGATAACCTAAGCCAATATTTTCATCTTCCAAACTTGATACTTGTCAAAGTAATCTATCAATGCAATTTATTCTTCCTGCTCATGCCATTATCCAGTGCTCTTTAGCCTTCATTGTGGATGTACTATACCACTGCTTCCCCATACCTGTTGAGATTTGTAACTGAAAGCAACCAAATGTTATGAATTGCTGATATTCTTTCCAAAGTTTGAAGTTTTTCTCCTGCCTGGGCCTTCATGCTTCAAAACAAGCTATGAATTTTTGATATGCCAGTCAAAGCTTTCTCAGCAGGTCTGGAAGACTCAACTGTGACCAGATGCATTTTTGTGGGGAAGGAGAAAGAACATTCTTAACACCATTGAAACTTGTCTTTCTATGTCCGTGACTTCCATAGTAACCAGCATGAAAAATGGCTTCTTTTTTTCCCAGCTTCACATATACAATGGATGAAATTTTCGGTCACACTTTGTGTAATCAGAAGTTTCAACTATATAGCAGCTGAAATAGGTTTTTTAAAAAAAACAGAACAAAATCTTGTTACCTGATGTTTTTCAAAGGCCATGATCTTGAGCCCTCTTTTATGGGATTCCCCTGGCTTGTAATCACACAATTCCATTGGCTGGCAAGACCCTGTTGCTAGTTAGCCAACCAGCAACGGGCATGAAACTGTATGCAGATGGAGAAGGGCAATCACCCTTAATGGGCGATCAATGGTGAAGGGCAATCACCCTTAATGGGCGATCAATGGTGAAGGGCAATCACCCTTA
>NW_015386130.1:9649-11522 GCF_001527695.2 Protobothrops mucrosquamatus
CCCAGCTTCCCTCTTTTAATGGGGATTAATTAAACAGTGGGTAAACATGTTTTAAAAAAGACTAAAATTTTTCACCATTGTGGGAAGAATCCAGAGAAAGAAATATTTTGGGAAATATTAAAAAGCAGAATATATTCCCCCAAAGGAATAATGGAGAAGATATTAAAAAAGACAGAAACCAGCTCCCAGAAATCAGCCCAGCCCCTAGACAGAAGCCAGCTTTTAGAAATGCAAATTCAATAATCCTTTCAGAAAGATTGGAGCCTTCCAGCTAGAAACTGAAGAAATTAGGAAGACACACTCAGAAATTAGGACACACTCAGACTCAGGTCAAAGTACATGACACAGGAAATACAAAGCCTCAAAGAAGGAACAGGAAACAATCTCAAGAACCCCAGAAAGTATAAAAGCCCACCACTCTGCTCCATGTGGTCAGTTGTTTTTCCAGATCCATCCTTCTATCTGGCTCTCCTCTTCAATAAACTACAACGTTCTTTCTAAAGCAGTCTCCATGTTGTTTATTCCCGGCTTGGACTGGAACCTGTTGAAAATTTTTCTTTCAACACCATGGAACCCTAAATCTTCCTTTATTTTGTGTTAGTGTCTAGGAAAGTGGGTCTGCTTGCCTGTTTAATGTAAACAAATTCTGCATGTGCTCACTAACAACACTGGAATTCTTTCTTTCTTGGAATGATTAATGGCACAATGGTAATTATGTCAACATGTAATATCAGTCAGGCAGTCATTAAGTATTTTGTAATACCTGATCATTCCAGACCGAAAGGTGCCTTCTTGGAATGATCAGGTAACTGCACAGTGCTGATTACATTACACCAGGGGTGTCAAACTGCTGGCCCGCGGGCCGGTTTCATCATACCGGAGCCGCGCCCACCCCATTGCCTGCAATGGCGAAAAAGCTCCGATGTGTTGTGCGACGTCATGTGATGTCGTGAATTTGACATGTCTGCATTACACTGTTCTGATTACATGTAAAGTTGATGTTGGTCAGGTAATCCTACAATATTGTCTTACATCTGAAATAAATAAGGCTATTACTTAGATCCTATAGGGTTAAGGTTCCCCCTTTCCCAGACATGTCAAACTCGCGACGTCACATGACATTGCACAACGTATCGGGATAGTTTTGCCATTGCCGGCAATGGGGTGGGCGCGGCTTCCACATGACGCATCCAGCCCGTGGGCCGACAGTTTGACACCCCTGCCCTATCCAGTTGTGTCCAACACTAGGGGGCAGTGTTCATCTGTTTCTTAGCCGAAGGAGCCAGCATTGTCAGAAGACACTTATGTGGTCATGTGGCCAGCATGACTATACATCAAAGTGCACGAAATGCTGTTAGCTTCCCACTGAAGTGGTACCTATTTATCTACTCACATTTGCATGCTTTTGAACTGCTATTTCCTACATGATAAGAGGTGAGCTCCTTTGCCCTTCCTTTGAAAAATAGTTATTTTACTCGCTATGAAAGAAACAGCAAAGAACATTGTTTTCCCAAGGAATAAAGAATGTTCTGACTAAACCCAATGTCATTAAGCTTGCAAACCACAAGGCATCTGCTAATTGCTTCAAATCAATACATGAAAAGCAAAACTTTCCCTGCAAAGCTATTCCATACAGTTGCTTCAGGAGAGCAAAGTGGGTCAACAAATCTGATGAGGGAAGCGAGCATTTTGTTACACATTAAATACTTGTAAAGCTAAGCTAATTAACTTTTATCATGTTGTTCTCTTATTAGTGAAACTAGGATGTATTGTCTGGCATCACATTACATAGCAGAGTAGGGCTAGGATAATTTGTGACTCAATAAGCTGTGGGAACTTGACCACTGGTTTAGCATGTGTTAAGCAGACTGCT
>NW_015386130.1:11784-25785 GCF_001527695.2 Protobothrops mucrosquamatus
AGGGAAGCGAGCATTTTGTTACACATTAAATACTTGTAAAGCTAAGCTAATTAACTTTTATCATGTTGTTCTCTTATTAGTGAAACTAGGATGTATTGTCTGGCATCACATTACATAGCAGAGTAGGGCTAGGATAATTTGTGACTCAATAAGCTGTGGGAACTTGACCACTGGTTTAGCATGTGTTAAGCAGACTGCTAAGTTAAGATATAAGCTTGCTTATTTGTTTGAGTTTAATATGAATAATATTTTTTTAAAAAAAGTATGTGTTTTGTTAGCTTATGTTTAGAGTTTCACATGTTATAGGAAAGAACACAGGATGCATACATATTCTGTAAGGCCAACCATGTTGTGACAACCAGGACATCAGTCTACAAATTGCCTTTAATTTGGTGGCAAGTAGCTGCATTCACTAGCTCATATTTATATTTGGAGACACCAAGCCCAAATCTTGCTAGGAACTCCATTTTCTTGACTCCTGGATAGTTTGAAAAATAACCCCACCCTTCAACCTATCTTGCCTGCATGGAGTTTCCATGTGAACCATTTAAGAAATTGTCTCCAAAATTACTGGATTACCCAATTTTTATTTTCTTTTGCAGTGAGTCCAAGTCCTTCCTGTTCCAAGTACACCATATACTATATATGAGGTTTTGCCTCAATCCAGTGTTTTGGTACTTGGCAACTTTTCTCTGTCCACATAGATGAAGAATGAATTGTTAGGCAGAATGACTAACAATTCTACAATAACTACTTCTGGCATCAGATGCTAAAAGGCAGAAGCATCAGTCATTTCCTTCAATCATTTATCTTGAACTCTTCGGCAATTTCATCTCTTGTCTTCTCCATCACCCTGTGAATATTTGTGAACATCACATGCCACCGTATTAATTTTATACTCAAAAATGGCCCAACGCATTCTCAGTTTTAAGCTCTATTTTTTTTACTCTCTCTTCCCATCTTAAGATTTCCTTAGAAGGAGGTTTGTAAAATGAAAGAAAGAGACAGCAATAAAGTGGGAGCAAAAAAGAGGACAAGACCCCTCTGGAAATGATTTTATCCAGACTTTTGCAGTTAACTATTAGATTTTTTTTCCTGCCTCTCTATTTATCCATGGATAACTCATGTTTCCCTCTGGCTATACAGCAAAGTGGTGAAGAATGGTTCTTAAAACAATAATGTAACATTCAGTAAACCATTAGCCTTCATTGATCTATTTTCCTCAGCACAGGTGCCCCCATAATGTTCCTGACTATCTACACTTAATAGATTCTTCTACTGTTTGCTGCCATTACAATATTTCTTTGTTTAATATAACAATTGATAGGCCCCATTTTTCAAAACTGAGAGTGAGAGTGAGGTGAACTTTCAAAAGCATTTGTTATTAACCAAAAGGCTGGTCTGAGAGTTCAGGGTAATCAAAACAAAAGTTGTGAATTTCTGCATTTTTTAAAATCACAATTAGAAAATGAATTTGGCATGAATGGCTTTGATCTCAACCATCTATCTATCTATCTATCTATCTATCTATCTATCTATCTATCTATCTATCATCTCTTGTATATGTGTTTATACACAGGCACACACTTATACCTAAATGCCAAGAAAAACTGAAAGTGATGTGAAACAGTACAAATAAATGATTAAAAGTATAGGGACTCCTGCTTGGGCAGGGGGTTGGACTAGATGACCTACAAGATCTCTTCCAACTCTGTTATTCTATTCTAATATAATATGTTAGAAAGTGTGTGTGTGTGTGTGTGTGTGTGTGTATGTATGTATGTATGTATGTATGTATGTATGTATGTATGTATGTATGTATGTATGTGTATATATATTCATTTACTAAGTATTCATTAACTGATGTAAAGCAACCATTAATCATCCATCCAAGCCCTATACATGAAATATGCCTGGCTAAAAGAAACTTTTATAAATATAATTTTTAATGAATACTTTAGGTTTAGCAAGTAAATTATTAAACAATGACCTTCCCCATATGATACCATTTTTCTCACTTCAGGAAGTCTTTGCTGATTGTACTTAAGTGCATGTATTAAATGGGCATATCTAACTGAAAGACCACAGAATACCAGCAATATCAACAAAGCTTCAGAAAAGTGTGTTACAGAATACAGAATATCAGAAAAACAGAATAACAGAGTTGGAAGGGACCTTGGAGGTCTTCTAGTCCAACCCTCTACTCAGGCAGGAAACCCCATACCATTTCAGACAAATCATTGTCCAATCTCTTCTTAAAAATTTCCAGTATTGGAGCATTTGCAGCTTTTGGAGGCAAGTTGTTCCACTAGTTAATTGTTCTAACTGTCAGGAAATTTCTCCTTAGTTCTAGGTTGCTTCTCTCCTTGATTAGTTTCCATCCATTGCTTCTTGTCCTGCCTTCAGGTGCTTTGGAGAATAGGTTGATTTCCTCTTCTTTGTGGCAGCCCCTGAGATATTGGAACACTGCTATCATGTCACCCCTTGTCCTTCTCTTCATTAAGCTAAACATGCCCGATTTCAGTAACCATTCTTTATATATATATATAATATTTTATTGTCTCATTTTACAACTGAGTATTTAAAAAGCAACGTGATGACTGGGTTCATCAATAGTTCAATACATACATACTGTAAATATTTAGTATAAACCTCATGTTACAACATCAGATATTTCCTCTTTTCCCTTAATATCTACTTTCTCATATTAGGCTAATACAGTTCTTATTATTATCAAATAAATAAAAACATCTTTGTTATAATTATCAGTATTTAGCTTATACATACCTTAATTGTGTTTTCATTCGATCCTTATATATAATCCAAGTCCTGTTATTGATTTTTTCCCCCAAGCTTTAATTTCCCATCAATATTCAAATTAACATTTGATTTCCAATTGTTTTATATTTAGGTGATCAACTTCTTCCTTTTTCCCTTTTTAAAACAAAGTCTAATATTCTAAATACATATCTTATCTATTTGATTATAGTCTTGTTCTGTTTTCTAAAAGTTATCTATTTTCCTCCATGTTAAACCATCTAATTAATAATGCTGTATCCCCTCTAATAAGTCAAAACCATTATATGTATTATCTGGGTTAACCAATAATTCAGTAATATACATAAATATCTCATATTAGGCAAACACAATTCTTATTTTCAACTAAGTAAAAACATTCTTGTTACATTTATCTATACATTTTAGCCTATACATAAACTTTAATTTCCCATCAATATTCAAAGAAAAGAAAAAAAATAGTTATTTATGATTTCCAAATATTTTATGTTAGGTGATCAAAATTTCCCTTATCTCAACTTCTCCCCTTTTCCCTTTTCATACCAAAGCCTTATAGTCTTGTTACACATCTTAGCTATTCAATTATACACATCTTAGCTATTCAATTATAATGTTCCAGTAACCATTCTTTACTGTATATGTTTTAGCCTCCAGTCCTCTCATCATCTTTATTGCTCTTCTCTACACTCTTTCTAGACTCAACTGTCAGGAAATTTCTCTTTAGTTCTAGGTTGCTTCTCTCTTTGGTTAATTTCCATCCATTGCTTCTTGTCCTGCCTTCAGGTTCTTTGGAGAATAGCTTGATTCCCTCTTCTTTGTGGCAACCCCTGAGATATTGGAACACTGCTATCGTGTCACTCCTTGTCCTTTTCTTCATTAAACTGGATATACCCAATTCCAGCAACCGTTCCTTATATGTTTTAGCCTCCAGTCCCCTAATCATCTTTGTTGCTCTTCTCTGTACTCTTTCTAGAGTCTTAACAAAGCTGGATGCAACCAAAAGCTGGATGCAGTATTCCAAGTGTGGCCTTACCAAGGCATTATAAAGTGGTATTAACACTTCATATGATCTTGATTCTATCCCTTTGTTAATGCAGCCTAGCACTGTGTTGGCTTTTTTGGCAGCTGCAGCATACTGCTGGCTCATATATAAGTGATTGTCCACTAGGACTCCAAGATCCCTCTCAAAATTACTACTATTGAGCCAGGTACCATCTTTACTATATATAATTTAATATGTGGACACATTTTCATAGGATAATTTTTTAATGTTGAAAAAATGTTTAATATCTGATAAAAGCAGGATGAAATTATGGAACATTTCAGTGTGCACCACTCTGAAATTTTCAATTTTTTTAAGGTGCTTCCTGGAATGACCATATATGACTTAAACATATTGTATGTTTAACACCCACCCACCATGAGTGTTCACAGTTATTCCACTATGGGCTGTGACTTACATCAGATGTTATGATGCAAGAATATAATTTGTATGATGACACTGTAAGTGTCTTGTCATTTTCATGACACTGCAGTTTGTTATAAACATTTGGTTCTCAGTACTCTGGGAATTTAGGAACAGAAAACAATATCAGGGCCACAAAAATAGTCCTTAAAATAAATAAACGTATTTGTTTATCTGTTCATTTATTTATTCCATTCCTGGGCAATGTAAGATTTAAAGTGTCCCACCCCCACCCCCCCAAAAAAAGATCATTTTGTCATCCTTGTCCCAAGTAAAAGAGTGTATTTTCCACTTGAGCTTTCTTTCTTTGGTTCCTTATAAATTATTTACTATAATTTGAAGGTCTCAAATGCTTTTCCTTACTATTTTTATTTTGGGTCACAGCACATCATGGTCCTGCAATCACAGAGCCTATAAACAGAGCATCAAAACGTTTTAATGAATAATAATTAGAGTACGGTCTTGGAGGAGGGCACTACCAGCTTAGGATAGTGAGAGACATTTCTAATTTTAATATAAAACACATCAGCATATCCAGAGACCTATTTCATGATTTAATATAACTGCAGGGTCTGTGCAATAAGTATATCTTTGCAACCTTAAGCAATCTCAGATTTGCTCATAATTTATTTTCTCCCAATAGAAATAGCTATTGAATCCATTTTCCAACTTTTTATATATGGTAAATTAAATAGATAGATTTCTTCCACACTGCTATATTTGGATAAGAGAACATTCTTATTGTCGTACAAAAGATTATATTTAGTTCAACACAGGTATTTCAGCAGTGAGCACGATAAAGAGAATTATAATAGCAGCATTGCAGTAGTCTAATTTGTAAAATTATAGACATAAGAGAGTAGTTTTAACAATTAATACTGCAAGACCATACTTTTCTGCCTTTCCCCTTCTATATTAAATCCAAAGAATTACAGGCAGTGCTGAAATCAAGAGGATTTGCCACTCAAAAATATCTCTATTATATTCTAGCTCTTGAATTTAATATAATATCTTCTACAGTTTGCAGAGAAATACTAAGGCTGTGACTAAGGTTTAAAAATGACCACATTTCATGCACAAGTGTTTGCCTTTCCTGTAACAAGCCTTTAACAAGCTCCAATCCATACTTTTATTCAGCTAGGAAGAAAGGGGGAAAGTGTACTCTGTAAAACAATGCTTAAGACTTTTCTGACACCACATTTCAAACTGGAGTTTATTTTAGCTGGAAAGTAAGGTCTTAGGGTTCACTCACTTGTAAACCTATTAGAACAGAGAAGATGTAGAGATGCTTAACTTTGTTAGGTTATTCTGTTTCTATGACAATTTGTATCTTGGATGAATAAAAGGTATGCTCCATTCCTTCATCAGGAAATACATTAATATTAAAAGACAACAAATTCCATGCCAGTAAAGGAGTAAAGGTAACCCAATGGCTTTGCTTCTTTTTTCTCCATGAGTCTATGATTTTCAAACTTTCACCCCAGTCTAATCAAAGTTTTATTTGTAAATGTGAAGAAGAGCCCTGGTGGTGCAGTGATTAAAATGCACCATTGCAAGCAAAGTCTTCCCACAGCCTGGAGTTCAAACCCAGTAAATGAGAACCCAGAATGTTGGGGGGTGCTATGCAAATAGTGCTTATGTTGTAAATCACTCAGAGAGTGATGTAAGCTCTATGAGGCAGTATATAAGCCTAAATGCTATAAGCCTAAATGCTATAACTATTGCTAAATGGGATCTATGGGAACTGTAATTTTCAGATTTATAATTAGAGGAGGTTGAAAAAGCAAAATGCATTCTATATCCAAAGAAGAAAGACCATGATAAAGTATGCTTCCTGGTGGTGAAAGTGAGCTAGCTTTGTTGTATATCACTTTTCTCTGTGACAAATGTTCCCACAACCTGCTTTATTCAGTCTAGATTTTGCAATAATTTGTCTGGAAGTAAACCCTATTGATGGACCTTAAAAAAGCAAGACTGGAAAAAAATCGACTTTTTGAGCTTTGGTGTTGGAGAAGGCTTCTGCATATTCCTTGGACAGCCACAGTGATCAACAAGCAAGTACTGGAAGGAAAAAAAATCATGAAACTGTGTCTCACTCATATCATGTGAGGGAATTCATGGGAGAAAGAAATTAAGTTTGGAAGAACTAGGCTGTCAAAGAACACGATGGCTGGACACCATCAAAGTTGATACCAGTCAGAGCATCAAATAATTCAAAGAAGTAGTGCAAGATCAGAAGATGTTGAGACATCTGGCCCATAAAATTGGCAAGAGTCAAACACAACTGAATGGATAATATCATCATCATGATGATCATCATGATGATCATCAAATCCTATTGAAATAAGTGAATTTTTGATCTTGTGGAAATAAATTAGGATTATACTTATTTATGTGTTCCTTATGGAGTTTTTTATGAAGTCGTCTCTAATATTGTGTTGGAATATTGGTTGGGACCTTGGAGATCTTCTAGTCCAACTCCCTGCTCAAGCAGGAGACCCTATACCATTCCAGACAAGTGGCTATCCAGTCTCTTCTTAAAAGCCTCCAGTGATGGAGCACCTACAACTTCTGAAGGCAAGTTCTTCCCTTTTGTATGTTATTATTTCTCATGGCCTTTCATCATCTTAATCCAGAGAAAGGAGAAATTTATTTCCATCTCTTTTTAACGACATGGATGCGCCTTTCATAGCAATTATGTTTGATAGCAATTGACTGTCCAAAAAAGATAATTAGAAATGTCAACTAAGTCCTTATTATCCTTTACCAATAAAGTAAGAATTAAACAGTGTTTTCTTTTTTTAAAAAGGAACTCTGTTGTTTGTTGTTTTAATGTAAATAAAAAATAGAGTAATATATTCCCCAAAGAAAAATGCTTTAGGAAAACATAAGGTTGCAAATAATTTTGATGTGTCTAGTTTTAAAATATTTTAGTCTCTCTGTCTCGGTCTCTGTCTCTCTTTATCTCTCTCTATCTCTGAGTGTGTTTGTGTCTACAGTATCTGTCTCTGTTTCTCCTCTCTCTCTCTCTCTCTCTCTCTCTCTCGGTATCTAGAGAAAGAGAAATATAATTTAGTCATCCTTCTTTGACTATCTCTCTAATTAATAGCATGCAATAAATTAATTAACAGAAGCAATAGTTAAAGTAAGGAACCTAAGCCTATCATTATTTTGAAGAACTTTCTTAATTTATTGAGGAATAGGTGAAATGTTACCAGATCTGAGATTTAAAAATCTGGATGACCAGATGCCAGCAGAGATACCCAAGAATGCTTTTTTCAGCTTTGTGTTTGCTGAGTTTGCTTCATTTAATCTGGAACCTTTGATTCAATCTGGTTTACATTAAAGCAAGAAATAGGATAAACGTCACAGTCTGCTTCTGGGTTGCAGTTTGGATACTTGTCCACAATATTGTATGACTGAATGACAGTAATTTGGTATTCAGCTGAATCATCTGAACTTGTGTTGCAGACTGGTTTAATGAATACAGAACATTGCTGGCATAAGCCCAGAAAATCAGAAGCAAGACTGAAGAATATTTCAGGGTGGGGGTTTTTTTGGGGGGTCACTCCATTTTCTTGGTAGCAAATTTATTACACACACCATATTCCATGAAATCATTAGGCAATAATTTAACTAAGGCCAGGGCTGACCTAGAGCTGGAGCAAGGATGTATGCCAATTCTAGACATATCCCCATTTCCCTCTTTCTAATATTGGAATTTAGTGATGGAAAAGAATTACTATGGAAATTTCTATGATGGCTCAGAAGAGTTATGAGAGATTTTAACCTCCACCTCTGCAGGAAGACATTTTTTCTGTCTTCAGACAAAATACAATAACTGCATGGCTTTGTGGATTCTTTCTAAAGTGTGCAACTATACCAGGGGGATGAAATTATCCAGAGATTTTGAACCTGACTTCTTTGATTTCCCATAAAGGGTATCCCTTCTAAGGGTAATATGTTGCACACATTGCAGATCATAATCAGTAAAAGAATATATGAACATGTAAATGAATGTGACATGGTTTAATGTGGATGAGCACCTTTTTAATTGAAAGTCACATTCCATTTATTGAAGAGAACACCATATTTCCATGGAACCTCACACTTCATATAGAAAAGGATAGGGGATTGTTTCATGATGATAAGATGCTGCTAATATCAGTCTGATTCTCCTTGGATACCTACACATGTTGCTGACTGGAGGCTTCATTATAAACCAAGCTAAACTCAAATAAATGGTTGCTGGTGCCAATGCCTTATCATATTCTCTGTCTATAGTCTCTTTCTCTCCCTCTCCCTCTCCCTCTCTCTCTCTCTCTCACACACACACACACATTTTCAATGGAAAATAAAAGGTGTTACAAATGCTGCTTCATAAACAATATATATATATATCAATAGATGTCTCCTATTAATTTACATTTGCAATGTTATCTGACATTCATAATGCATAGTGGATTGTGCAATGTTTGTTTTGTTCCCAAAAATAGATCAGTGGTAATTGCAGTTAGAGAAAAACTTAACATTTTCAGTTCAATATCTAGGCTTATCTTTACAAATAATAAAAAAGCTTTAATTGCCTTTCATTAATTCAGTACTAATTCATATCCATAATCTCTTCCCAAAAAGCAAAGAAAATGATTGCTTTCTTTGTTACCAGCAATTCTAAGGATGCATCTTCCTTTAGTCTCTATAGTTATTGATTGAGTGTAAAATGCAAAAGCTTCATTTGAAACTGCAGAAATATTTGGTGAGCAGATATTTGTTGCAGGGCTGAGCATGACAATATTATCAAGGCCATTGGCTTTACTATGTTATATTTTTTGTAAATTTGAAACGTTGACATTTGAAACTGGAAAGAACAGGTTACAGATAGATCACCAAGAAGAAAATCTATATGGTTGTTAGGAGTGAAAAACACCTACATGGCAAAATTAATCAATTTAAGTTATAATTTGCTTGCAATTTCAGAAGGCATAAAGGAAAAAATATGTGGAACGTAGAATATCTGTAAAGAAAGTTACAATTCATATTGCTTTATGAATATGTGTTCTGCAGCCTAACAAAATTGCTTGATGTTGTGCTCTTCTAAAAGCAGATTCCAGTGAAAGCTGAAGAAGTAAACTTCTAAAATTAAGAAACTGTTCTTGCTTGTTTGTTTGTGTTAAAATCACTTAGAAAGTATCCTCTCCCAGTTTATCTGCTTGATTCTTCCAGACAATATGTCAACAAGATTTTGAAATATACAGTGTATACAAACTGTTCCTGGCTAACCTCTTTCTTCCCCTATATTTAATGTGAGTTATGTCAAAGGGTTCAAATTTTGTCCAGATGTGTGTTGTGCATAGAAGTTGATATAGTATCACTTATGAGAATAATGCTGTAGACATCAACTGGCAGTGGAAAATGGTTAATTTCAGCAGCATTCAAAATCTAAACCTATAACTTTGAATCTTGCACTAAGTCTTTATCTATCTGATTACCAACTTGCCCATCACAATAACCACATTCACCAATCGCCTCTCTCTCGTGTCTTTATATTAGAGCATGCAGCTATGTTTCCCCATGACTTTTAGTATCTAGAATTAATAACCAGAAACAGAAAAAAGTTTTGCTGTCCCAAAGTGTACTTATTCATCGTTCACCAGATTAAATATTAGCATTCAGTCTTATAAGGCAGGGGCCAGGCATTCCTCCCCCAAGGCCCCTTTAAACGTTATTACCCAACTGTCAATGCTTAATGAGACAGAAAGGAAAGATTGTCAAATATATGGGTACAATTATGTTGACTGTTAAATAGTTACATAAACAATCAATCAACATTAGTGTATGTCATGACCCCTCCCATTTCTTTCTTTTACTTACCATTTGGAGTGCAACTCCAAGCCTGTCATTCAAAGACAGTTAGGGGCAGCCCCAGTGATTAGGGAAAATAAAACGATGCTATGGGTAGCCCTGCAAATGTCTCTTCCTATGCTACTTCTTTCTTCTCTCTGTTAAGACAGAGCTGGCTGATTCAGCTGCAGTTCTGTCACCTTGAACTGACAAGAGTGAAAGGAAGTTTCAAGTGAAGGTGAAAAGAGATGCAGCCCCCAAGGGACAATGGCAGGGATGTGACTGGACAGGTGACAGGGTAAGAAGGAGAGAGAGAGAGAGAGAGAGAGAGAGAGAGAGAGAGAGAGAGAGAGAGAGAGAGAGAGAGAGAGAGAGAGAGAGAGAGAGAGAGAGAGAGAGAGAGAGAGAGAGAGAGAGAGAGAGAGAGAGAGAGAGAGAGAGAGAGAGAGAGAGAGAAAATATGAGACAAAGCAGAGAGTGATAGAAAGATGACATTGGAGGAACAGGAGTAGGATTTGGGGCTTCCCCCCTCCTTTCAGGTGATTTCTGTTTTCAGCTAGTAGATGTGTGTTAATTCCTTTCAAAGTTCAACATCTTGGTTTTCTTTAGATGTTAATCCCCAAAATATTATTTTCTAAAATAAACAGAAAATCATGGCAGCACTACTCAGCAAGTTCCTACTATGTGTCCAATAGACAATCAAAGAAAGATTCCAGAATATGTGAGTTGTTTCAAATGACTGGTTTGATCGGGCCATACATTTGTTTCTTCATTTGACAATTCCCCTAACCTTTAAAATTTTTGATAAGGAAGTCATGAAATTGAACTTGGGAGATCTCTTCAGACAAATTAAAATTTGCTTTTGGTCAAGGATAGTGGAAATGATAACCTCCCCTTATTTATCCTTAGATAATCACTCCATGGTACTTGGGAGAAGAGTGTGTTTAATAATTTATTTGTCTGTAGTATCTAATGAGACTGCCACGGCAATCTTGTAAAATGTGCAAGGGTTGGGTGCTCTTGTGTCTTTAATTTACTTGCAGAGAAATAGCCTAAGGGTAAGAACATGTGTTCTGTGTCAAAAATTATTTTATTAACAACTTCAGAGAGTTATTATTATGGCTTACGTTCAACAGCTAAAAAGAATTGGATGGAAACAAACAGTAGGCAATTTAATTCTTCATCAATTAACTACTAGTACAGCCATTTAACAAAACATAAATGAAAGGAACTCTTAAATAAAGCTAACTGAACGTAACACACACACACACACACACACAAATAAAACAATCTTGAGAAAGAAAATGACTCGGTACCATTTGGTAATTTGCATACTTGTGTTCTCCTTCCATTAAATTGATAGGGACGCTTGTCTAATCAGCTTTCCTGTGCAGTGATGGTTGCCCATATTTTTTTTTATGATGCAGTGAATGAACAGCTTAGAGTGCATCATGGGTGGTCACCATAGGAAAGCATCCATATGTGACTCTTTGAGTATCCTTAACTGCTTTTCCCTATCCAGTTCCACTATCTGAAAGAAGAGCAATTCTCCCCAGTTAAGCAGAGAAGAAAAAGAAAATGATGGAAGATTAATAGCAAAGAACAGAATATGAAGAGATTTGACTTAGCAAGCAAGACACTTAGCAAGCTATCTGTTGAAAAACAGGTTTGTTGGTAGGCAAAGAAGTAAAATTTGACACAGTGTGCATACTGCTCTTCAGTGATTCCAAAAAATATTGAAGCAATTTGTACTTGTTTAAATGATGATGTTTTACAGTAAGAAATTACGGAAATGTAGAAACAGTACAACCAGACTTAATAAACTATTTAGGAAAGGTATGGGTAAAGAAATGGTTTTTCTAAGGACAGGAATACTACATGAGAAGTCTATCTAAACTTCATAGGGAGTCCATTCCATTTTGGGATATGGAGGAGCACAAAAGAGCATTTTTAGACTTCTAAGGACCTGGACAACTTCTTCCCCAAAGTCCCCAGGCAAATGGGTGAGATCTGATAAATCAATACTACCCAGTTATCATACCATGGATCATTGATACAATCAATAAACTGACCTGGCTTCAAACTCCAGGCAAGAAAACCTTCACCTGGATGAGAAGGTGTCAGAAAGATCTCTCTCTCTCTCTCTCTCTCTCTCTCTCTCTCTCTCTCTCTCTCTCTCTCTCTCTCNGAGAGAGAGAGAGAGAGAGAGAGAGAGAGAGAGAGAGAGAGAGAGAGAGAGAATATGAGACAAAGCAGAGAGTGATAGAAAGATGACATTGGAGGAACAGGAGTATGATTTGGGGCTTCCCCCCTCCTTTCAGGTGATTTCTGTTTTCAGCTAGTAGATGTGTGTTAATTCCTTTCAAAGTTCAACATCTTGGTTTTCTTTAGATGTTAATCCCCAAAATAATATTTTCTAAAATAAACAGAAAATCATGGCAGCACTACTCAGCAAGTTCCTACTATGTGTCCAATAGGCAATCAGAGAAAGATTCCAGAATATGTGAGTTGTTTTAAATGACTGGTTTGATCGGACCATACATTTGTTTCTTCATTTGACAATTCCCCTAACCTTTAAAATTTTTGATAAGGAAGTCATGAAAGTGAACTTGGGAGATTTTTTCAGACAAATTAAAATTTCCTTTTGGTCAAGGATAGTGGAAATGATAACCTCCCCTTATTTATCCTTAGATAATCACTCCATGGTACTTGGGAGAAGAGTGTGTTTAATAATTTATTTGTCTGTAGTATCTAATGAGACTGCCACAGCAATCTTGTAAAATGTGCAAGGGTTGGGTGCTCTTGTGTCTTTAATTTACTTGCAGAGAAATAGCCTAAGGGTAAGAACATGTGTTCTGTGTCAAAAATTATTTTATTAACAACTTCAGAGAGTTATTATTATGGCTTACGTTCAACAGCTAAAAAGAATTGCATGGAAACAAACAGTAGGCAATTTAATTCTTCATCAATTAACTACTAGTACAGCCATTTAACAAAACATAAATGAAAGGAACTCTTAAATAAAGCTAACTGAACGTAACACACACACACACACACACACAAATAAAACAATCTTGAGAAAGAAAATGACTCGGTACCATTTGGTAATTTGCATACTTGTGTTCTCCTTCCATTAAATTGATAGGGACGCTTGTCTAATCAGCTTTCCTGTGCAGTGATGGTAGCCCATATTTTTTTTTATGATGCAGTGAATGAACAGCTTAGAGTGCATCATGGGTGGTCACCATAGGAAAGCATCCATATGTGACTCTTTGAGTATCCTTAACTGCTTTTCCCTATCCAGTTCCACTATCTGAAAGAAGAGCAATTCTCCCCAGTTAAGCAGAGAAGAAAAAGAAAATGATGGAAGATTAATAGCAAAGAACAGAATATGAAGAGATTTGACTTAGCAAGCAAGACACTTAGCAAGCTATCGGTTGAAAAACAGGTTTGTTGGTAGGCAAAGAAGTAAAATTCGACACAGTGTGCATACTGCTCTTCAGTGATTCCAAAAAATATTGAAGCAATTCGTACTTGTTTAAATGATGATGTTTTACAGTAAGAAATTACGGAAATGTAGAAACAGTACAACCAGACTTAATAAACTATTTAGGAAAGGTATGGGTAAAGAAATGGTTTTTCTAAGGGCAGGAATACTACATGAGAAGTCTATCTAAACTTCATAGGGAGTCCATTCCATTTTGGGATATGGAGGAGCACAAAAGAGCATTTTTAGACTTCTAAGGACCTGGACAACTTCTTCCCCAAAGTCCCCAGGCGAATGGGTGAGATCTGATAAATCCGCAAGAAAACCTTCACCTGGATAAGAAGGTGTCAGAAAGATCTCTCTCTCTCTCTCTCTCTCTCTCTCTCTCTCTCTCTCTCTCTCTCTCTCTCTC